>NC_079910.1:6500975-6800975 GCF_024868665.1 Triplophysa rosa | reverse complement strand
CTTCAGTCACCATTTACTTTCATTCTTTGTAAAAAAAAGGGTAGAAAGCCTGAGTCACAATTAACTTTCGCTGCATGTAAAATAGAAAATAACAAAGCTTCAGTCACCATTCACTTTCATTGTATGTGTGACACTCCCGTCGGTCCCTAGTTTGTTTTCTCTGTTTTTGCACCAGGATGTTCTTTCCCCACGCTCCCTCACGAGTCCCTCATTGCACCTGTTTGTCATCATTGACTGTCACCTGCACCCCATCATCCTCGTTATCCGGACACTATAGCTGTGTCTTGTTTCGTAAAGCTGAGTTCTTGTGTCCCCCATAGGTATCATCCTCTAAAGGATGCGGATGCGGGAGGATTCTCAACATGGGATTAAACGAGACATCCTTCGTAGGACATACTGGCAGAAAAGGAAACGGGAAGTACCACATTGCTATGACAACACGTTGTCTCGCACGCCTGTCAAATTAATTTAAATGATTTCTACATGATTTAAGAGGTAAAAGTTGGTTACTTTCTACCCTAAACAATGCTAAAAGAGTTAAACAAATACACAATTTTTGCCTTACTGTTTCAAAACGTTTAAAAATCAAAAAATCACTAAACACTTGTAAACCTATTTACTACATATGCCTGCTAAGATTAAAAAAACGTGGCACAAATTGTAAACTGTTAACATTTAAACATCACATATTTGATTGAATGTGCAGCTGTTGCTGTTTATTCAAATAACAGATGTTGGTTGACACAAAGAATTGTGGGTTATCTCTAGCAACGAAGGATACAGCTCATGTATCCACCGAATTTCTGTCAAAGAAGGTCGCATTTGAAGGGTGCCTCCGGAGAGTCCTACCTGATTTTATGAAACGAGACAGCCTCGATGATGTAGCAGCCTTCGAATGAGACCTCTGGAGGACGCAGCCTTACGAAATGAGACACAGCTCCTTTGCCCATTGTGTTTTGTCAGGTCTTGTTGTAAGTTTAATGTTACCTAGTTCCATACGTGTTTCTCCCGTGGAAGTTAACCCTAGTTTTCTTGTTCCGTGGATGTTTTTGCATGTGTTTTTGCATCGTTCTGTGGATTACTCACCTTTTTGGATGTTCTTGTTTTTTTTTGCATGTTTTAACTCTGTGGATTATATTTTGTGGATTACCCTTTTTTGTTCCTGGTTCCAGTTTGTTTCATTAAAGCCATTTTACCTTCACTCTACCACCCGTGGCAACGTCCTTTATCTGTGTACTGTTACAGTATGGAAAAGGGTACAGCAATAAGAAGCTTCTGCAACGATTATCCATCTCCCACAGAATAAGGAAAGGTTTTGAACGATGTGGGGGAACAAATATGACAGAATCTTAATTTCTTGGTGAAAACACACACCCTTCTGTGCCATGCCAAATTGACCTTATATGACATCTGAATCCTATGTCTAGTCTTTTCAATCTACTGTAATTTAACTCCAATATTGACTTATTTTGGTATTATGGATGTCAAGTAGAAGTAAATCTATATCTAAAACAGAAAAGATAAGGCTGGCGCACCAGCACACAAGCAACAAATGCACAACATATTGCAGTTGTCCAGCAAAGGTGGTCTGTTCTGCAAGGCTCTGCACAAGTACCTGTCACACTCAACCCCTTCAACTCAAGTCGCCACACTCCGTCTCGCCATTTCTATCTCTTCTCTGGCTTCCTGTCTCTATCTCTAAAGCTGTCGTCGTTTGCTGTCACTCTGATTGTGCCTGTGTTTCCAATTTTCTCTGTTCTTCCTTCTCCACTGACCCTTCATTCTGGCGGACAGAACAAATAGCCTCCACGCCGGCCGACCACAAAAGCGGGGCGGCTGACTGGCGCGCTTCACACACAATGGTGTGAAAAAGAAAGGCAGTCCGGTTCCATTAGGTAAACCTGACGAGTTAAGCCGGGGGCTTGTCGGAACCAGTCACGCACATCCACAAACAGAGGCCGCACAATGGCACAGAGCGAGTCCGGGTGGAGAGCGGGAAAGCCTGTCAGGGAGGTGGGGGCTGCCTTACCGATGCACTAATGTTATCAGCGCACACCTGCCTCCATCCTAACAATCACTTAAACGGGTGAGCTCAAAATCATCCTTCACACTCTAATGCCGGCTCATGCCTCCCATAGGTTGGCAGCAGATCGAGACCTGTTTAATGTATAAATTTATCTGAAAGCCTCCCATATAAAGTTGAACCCGGGATACGACGCGTCTATTTATTTTACACTGTCATATTACCGGTCGTATCACGTATTATTAGCAGAAAAATCTGTGAGCGTTTACTGTTATTGATATGGAGAGACGCAGGATCTGGCTTGTTGAGAGTCTTAGCGCTTCCATGCATCTGATTAGCGCTGATTATAAATGTAACGCTAGCTGCCGAGTGATTGAAAGGTCAGCATTTGGGAAAAGGTCGAGATCTCGTCATCCCCCTTTGCTTGAATGTTTCCAATTCATCAAACACTTCAAGACATGTACATAATCATTACTCGACACTGATGGAAATGAAGTATATATACTGAAAACCACTAAAGAAAGATCATTTTAATAATTTCATCAAGCTTCCCAACATATAATAGTTTCCTCTGGCCATCAAACCTCGTGGCATTTAGGAGCCGCAGATAAGCCGTCCTGGGAAATTCAAAGGCAAAACTCAACTTTGAAATGTTCTTCCTTTTACTAATCAACAGCACAGGTACATTTTCATTACACTTGTGTATAACTCTTCAAATAGAGCACAGAAGCAGAAACTAATTACTTTTTAATTTATTGACTAATGGCTACAGCCATTCCAACAGTTCTCCTCCAAGTCCTATGTTTAGCTTCGCTTTGGATTCATAACCAAAATAATTTATCATCTCCAGCAGATTAAATTGAAGCGTATAGACCATAACCGCAGCAATTTATTACATTTTGTATCGGGAGAGAATTTCTTTTCTTGTAAATTCCCACTACGGAACTGTTCTTCCACGTTCCAGATTAATAACATCCTTTTATCACTAGATATGCTGTGCTTTCCTTCCACACTGTTTGATCTGTAATATTATAATATATATATAATATGTACAGTACGTTCACTGGATGATGTGACCAGCGGTTTCACAAGCACCAGTGATGATCAATCAGGACTCAAGGCTCAAGCCCCTCCACTGGGTTCAGTCAGCGGCCCGCTGCTGTTTCCGTGCAGTATGTGTGCAGAAGACAGCTCATATGTTTTTATGTTTTATAGTCTGAGCTGTGCTTTGGTCTTGAGGGACACTCTCAACACCCCCTGGGGGAGTAAATCTTTTCAACGTTTTCATATATCTCATCATTTTTCAGATTTTCTACACTGGCTTCCAGCACCAAAAACCTTTCCTTACGCTTTCAACACTGATCCGAACTGTATATGCATGTTTACATATATTAATATGAATAGTCTGTCCTTTTGAAAGTCACGTGTCTTTAACAAGAACGTGGATGACTTTTGTAGGGCAGCATCTTGTCAATAACCTGGAATCTACTTACTGCTTCCTTTCCTGGAACTCAAACTTTATATTATTAAGTTTGACCAGAGTTCAGCATACAGTGCAACGGCAAGGCACACAAAAGCATTCTGGGATGGGACAGCGTCCCTGCTCAGGAACATCTCAGTCCCTGTGGTGTCCATGGGAATGAGAGACAGTGATGAATTAAACAAGCTCATCTAAGCTCTCCTCTACCGGCAGGACAAAAAAGCCAGGTCGGCTTTATTCTCTCTCCCTTTTTTGTTGCTTTCTTTCTGCCCCATTTGTCTCTCTATCTTTCTCTGTTTTCGCTCTCTCCATTTCTGTTGGCAGAAGTCATGGGCTGATCAATAGACTCCAGCCAGTCTATGCTGAGAAGCTAAGAGAGCCCCTCCCTTGTGACACAAAATAAGAACATAAATATAACACACACTCACTCACTCACTTTTTCTCTCTCCTCGCTGGTGTCTTCAGTCCTTGTATACAATAGTGGGAGCTGATGGCTCACTGCCAGGCATGAAGTATCAATGCTGGCAGAGGGCCGTACCGTAAGAAGGATGTACTTGCACGATATAACACACTGGTCACATTCTGGCTACCACAATGAAACGTTTCTCTACTCAACGCCTATTTTGTTTCTCTCTTTTGCCCCTAACTTTCTTTTTTACTTGATGTCATAGAGGTCACTATTGATATCCTCTTTTGGCACTGACACTGTAAAGAGTATAAAACCACAGTTAAAACAAGCACAATGAGAAATGAAATATGCATCGTGAAGAAAAACAATCCTCTTTGTCGAGCAGAATACACAGTAACTACAAAAATCATTAAAGGATCATTAAATAATATTCGTTTCATGCAGAATTTTAAAGAGTATCACTAATACATTTCTGAGCTATTAAAATCCTGTCCATTATCAAGGACACAATTAAAGTCTGTACTTTCTCTCTCTCTCTTCGCATATTCCCGCGTCCCGTGAGTCTAAAGTGAACTGCATCTTTAAAAAATACTGCGCTGATAATGGCACCATAAAACAGATCATTTTACAGCTAGGTGATCTCAGTCTTGAATGCACTTGAAAACCATTTTCAAGTGATATAAAGTTTAACATAGCGCTACATCTGCCGAGTCAATGGCTTCCATACTACATGGAACTGACTATTTAATTACGGAGCGGGAAATGAATGAAGATATAGAGCAGTCGGGTCCTCCCTGCTTTCCATCAACCTGCTCTCCATCAACCTGCTCTGAGGCAGATCGCTCCATCAGACAGATCAGAATTTTCCTCCGAGAAATACATTAAGTCGTTTTCTATCATGAAATCTGTATAAATGTATCCTTGAGTTTTACCTATTTACATACAAAATTTGGCAACATGATGCTTAAAAGGACAAAAATAATCATTTATTATCATTTGTGCATCATCATGTCATTTAAAAGAAGATATTTTGAGACATGTCTCGGTGGTTTTGTGTCCATATAATGGAAATCAATAGGGGCCAGTGTTGTTTGGTTACCAGCATTCTTCAAAATATCTTCTTCAGAAGAAAAAAAAGCCACATCCGTTTGAAATGAAATGAAGGTGAGTAAATGAAATAATTTACAATTTTGGGTGAACCATACCCTTAATTCTGGGTTGCCAGGTGTTTTCATACCTACACAACAATGCCATAGTCTGGTCCCTAAATACTACAGTACACATCCTCGTGTATATCTGTCCAAATCTATTGTATTTTTCTTCAGTTTTACTTTTTTACTTGGAGAAAAACATAAGTCTGATAAAATTAAACATTAAATTTCAATACTTGTATTACTGAACAAAGGTTTTCAAGTTTGAGCAATAATAACAAGTATGAGCATACGATTGCCCTATCCTCTACCACTAAAAACATCAAGGCAGACAGAGTCTCTGATAATAAACTGAAGCCAGATAAAATGCACAGTTGCTTCAGGCACTGCTTCTCCAGTGTGTGCAATTCATCTCAAAACGTGGCAAAATAAACAAGACTAGTGACTTTTGAAGACTCTTGGGTTGTCGTGACAGCTGCACAATGGGAATTTATTGCATTTTTTCAGTCTAAAACAAGACAAAAAGTCTCTCTCAAGGATTCCCAAGGCCCTACAGCCCAGCAAACTGATCATTTCAGGTGCTAACAGAAGTGCTATGCTAATGGACTCTCATTTAGAGAGTATGGATTACTAATGCCCGAGTCTTCCCAGGCAACTTGATTTCAGAGCTAGCCACTTGAAAACTCACAACATAAACTTAATAGATCAATGTGTATAGTGCGCTACAAATGGAGAGAGAGGCTCTGCTACTTTCAGTCACTAAATTATAATGTGCAGCTGGGAACATTTTGGTCATCAGACCTTTACAAAGTGTCAAGTGATCTATGAGCAGTCACAGACTTTTAGATGGAAGGTATTCAATGAAAAAAACCCTACTGCCTACAGCGAACGCACACAAACACAGAATCCATTTCGTGTCACCATTAACACAGAGGAAGGATGTTTTAAGCATTCTTAAATGCCACGATGATGAATAAATGTCAGTCTATGCTTTGTTATGCTAAATCAATTAGTCACCAGAGGGAGAACGCCAAGCACAGCCCTGCAGTTAACTTCACTTACGGCCAATCTCCCAGCTATCTATCCGCTTGGCTGAGACTTGCATTTTACCCAAAATTTTCTCCAAATTGGAAAATTGCCGTAATTGGCCGGTTAATTAGTTTAGGTATTGGCTTACTGGGGCCCAAACATTCAATGTCAACAAAGTCCGCGAAGTCACGGTAAAGTGCAAAGAAAATGGGAATTAACACTCATGATTTGGACAGCTGCTGTAAACAAATCCGCTCTGGCTCTCTCAACCACTTTGCTATCCATCTCTCCATCTCTGGCGTGAATTAGGCGACTTTTCAAACAAGGACCTCCTGTTGCATCTGGCCCCTGCCTGCTGCTCGAAGTGAGTGCGGCATGACAGCTCTGACACCCTGATAGATAGGATTTTCAGAAAGCATATGGGACCAGAGGCTGGATTTCCTCCGCCCACTAAAGTACCGCGTACAGCTGCTTAATAGCTCGCATTGATCTGCGGCGCAGGAAATTATTTCTCGATTGCGAATACGTGAGTCACCTGCCTCCACCTTGCATCCTGTTTATGCTCTGGAGACGACGGGAGACGCGTAACCCATGCCCTCTACCAGCTGTGCTCCAGATGTGCGGCGAAGAAGAGGGAGTCCGGAACTTGGCCTGGGCTGAGTGGAGGGGATTGTGCAGTGTGGTACAATGATACCTTCAAGTGAACCTCTGGGGCTCGGGTTAGGGCTGGGCAGGCCGCCAGGGGAGATGGGTGAGAAATGAGAGAGCTATGGATGAGAAACACAAGCAGAAGCCTGCATCTTATATAACTGAATGTATAAAAAGGCAGTGTGACAAAAATATTGACATATAAATGCAGCCGCAGAAAAATTAAAAGACCATTCCAATTTTTCATTGAATCAGCATTTCTAGATGAATTGTGGCCCTTCCAGTCCAGTGTCTGATGAATATCAACAAAACCAGACCTCAGCAGTGACATAAAGTCATCCAACAACAATGTGAAAGACTGAACATGAAAACAGTGATAATTTTTTTTTGAACTTTTCCTTAATACATGTACAAATATTACTGTTGTATTGCTTAAAAGTGAATATGAACTTGTTTTCTTTATAGTATTTGAGGTCTGAAAAAATGCAGAGCATCTTTTATTTTATTTTGACCTGTTTCTCCAGTTTTTATTTTCTGCAAATAAACATAATATTTTTATTCGAAATTTGGGAGAAATGTTGTTAGTAGTTCACAGAATGAAACAAAAATTATAAATTTACCTAAACATATCTTTAAATAGTAAACTCAGAAAAAAATTATAATTTTTAATGGTCTCTTAATTTTTTTCAGTGGGTTCTATATAAAGTTAAACTGTTACACTCTAATGCAATTTACAGATGCATTTTTAACCATCATAGTGTAACAGATTTGAAGTGTAATAGTCTGATATCCACACTCCCAGCATGCACAGCTGCATGAATAAATTATGCGGTTGCATCGTTTCATTTGCTGTTGTTGTTTTTGTTGCCACTTTTAGCACACGACACTTGTTGTGTGCCAAGTGTTGATGTTTGTGCAAGTCTGGTTGAGGAAATATAATAAAGATTCTTGTACTGCAAAATGTTGTCACTCTACATAAAACCACAGAAGCACTGCAGCCCGGTAACCATCAGTTCCCACTTTAAGCCAACACAGCATGCCTTGCTTGTGAATTGGTAATGACCCGTGGCACTGCATAATATACCTATATGTACTAAAACATAAAATACAACCACCCTTCTAACATTATTGCACTTGTTGGGAGAGAAGTAATTAAAATTGAATAAGGTCCAAGTCTCCAACCAAAGGGAATACTAATCACCATAATGGTGACTTCAAACGAGAGACGCTATTTACAGCAAAACAACATCAACACCACTAAATAAGAGCTAAAACCTCTATTAATTCTAAATAACAACTAATTACATGTCCCTATACATACCCATGCTTTGCAAAAGGATGCATAATTCAATTATTCACAGCAAGAGCTTCTGGGTACTCCCCTATAGTGCAATCCATCAATGCAGCACCATTTTTGGGGTGATTTCTATTTATTTATTTATTTTTGGTAAAGTATTGTTTCACAAAGGAAAACCGACCTAGTCTGATTTGTTTTCACAGTAAATGTCTGAATTCAGTATTTTATTGTTAAGAATGACTGCTAAAGCTTCTAAAATTCTGGCAATGTTTTTGAAATACAGGCACAGAGTGTCTAATATAACAGCACAAAGGCCGTCATGGCCAACCTTCAGCAGTCCCCTGCCACCTCTCCTCAGCCCCCATGCTCCACTACTTCAAATCTGCACGCAATCCTATGCCACAAGGCCTGAGACACACACACGCTGAGACACTCATGCATGCATCAACAATTACTGACACATTCTCATCCTCTCTCTCTAATTCTGTCCTGAAGGGGCTGAGGCTAGAGATGGGTCACGATGCTCAACTAGTCATCCAACAAGCAAGAAGGATCAAGTAGTTAATCAAGATTTTCCTCTGTGTACATTAGGCTTTGCCCTGTAAATACAGCCTGAAGACCTGCCACCATCTATTAAACGGTGTTTCATGCATTCTGACTTCTTTTCAATGTTAAATGTGCTGGCTTCTCATGCTTAACATGGTCAACTTGTCAAAAAATGTATTATTTCTGTGCTAGATACACTCCCCCAGCATTGGTATAGGTTTCAGAAAGTTTTTGAAAATCCTTTTTGTAACAACTTTTCTTAGTCCCTTATTTGACAATTCTCCTGGAAAAGCACGCCCACACGTCAACCCGCCAGACCGAGAAGAAAGAGCACGTCCACGCATCAACCAGCTGGAGCAAGAGAGAGAGAGAGAGCACTGCATTCGTGAAGTTCAGCTATGTTTGTTTGTTCATTGCATTTCGGTGAGGAATGTTATATAAACGGTGGATATAACGCTGGATTTGGAGATCGTTTGAAACTGATAGATGGCGCGGTCCCTGCGCTAAAAAATGACGGACATGAACCGCACGTGGTAAGTGAAACTGAGTCATGTCTGTTTTGTTGGCAATGGGTGCGCACGTGCTTTAGTTCCAAACCCAACCTCCCCTCCCCCGCACGCGTGCAAGAGGTCGTATGTTTTTGGAAATAATCGTACAGCTGTACCCATTCACTTCTATTGTATAGACACAAAACCAATGCAAGTCAATGGGTCCCGCCGTTGCTTGGTTTGCAACATTCTTCAAAATATCTTCTTATCTGCAGAAGAAAGTCATACAGGTTTGAATGACAAGAGTAAATGATGACAGAATTTTCATTTCTGGGTGAACTATCCCTTTAATAATAATCATAGAACAATATTGACAATGAAAAAGCTAACCTCTCGTTGATTTTAATTTATTTGTTGTTTATTTTTTTGTTACCTTAAATAATTACTTGGATAGACAAAAACAATGCATTTTTTTACAATTGAGCACTATTTAAAGCGGCCCTAACACACGCGGTTTCTGCCACTCTCATATTAATCTTGAGTACCTATAGAGTAGTATTGCATACTTCGTATCTTCGAAGAGTATTTAGTTTGATCACATTTATAAAAGATAGATACAGCTGTACGATTATTTCCGAAAGCATACGGCGCGTGCGGGGGGGAGGGGTAGGCTGAACTAAAGCACGTGCGCATCCATTGCCCACAAAACACAGACATCAGTTTCACTCACCGTATGCGGTTCATGTCCGGCATCTTTTAGCACTGGGACAGCTCCATGTATCAGTTTCAAACGATCTCCAAATCCAGCGTTATATCCACCATTTATATAACATTCATTACCCAAATGCAGTGAACAAACAAACACCTGAACTTCGCAAACGTATGCTCTCTCTCTCTCTCTCCTGCACACAAGTGAAAGTGACGTCTGCGCATGCTCCTTCTCCTGCTCTCCTTGCTGCCGCGTGGGCGTGCCGCATGCTTTTCCGGGAGAATTGTCCAATAAGGGACTAAGAAAAATTGTTATGAAACAGTTTTATATGTTCGAAAAAAAACTTTCTGAAACCTGTACGATCGCTGGGGGAGTGTATCGAGCACAGAAATACTACGTAATACGCCCAACTCGTTTTTTGACAAGTTGACCATGTTAAGCATGAGAAGACAGCACGTTTAACATTGTAAAGAAGTCAGAATGCATGACACACCGTTGCAGTACCCCTTTAAAGGCTACATTCCACTGTTTTAACTTAATTTGTCAATATATTAATATTAAACTTTAAAAATAAAATATACGAAAGTGAACATTCTAAACTCATATGGAAATATATAAATTTATAACAATCCAAGTCTCTAAATTCCCACTTCCTGTCTTCTTCCGGAACTTCCCATCTCTTTGCCCCTTCTCTACCCGAACTCTCCTTGTCATCTCCTCTTTTTTGTTTCTCCTCACATTTCCAGTCTCATTCTGACAGTCATCTTCCGCTGTTGTTTACAAGATTCAACCTCGGAACAGACGTTGCCTCGCATGCCATCCATGATTCAATTAGTGCGATTGAATCACGGATCCTTAATTAAGCATTTTAAAGGAATCATGTGGCGTGCTAGAAATCTGAGGAGGGGCCAGATTAGATAAAGAACAGTGAGAACATATGAGCTACAATTGGTTTAGTGCCATCCAGCAGTGTCCTGTGAGAACTGCCAAAAGTAAGACTTGGGTCAGGGCTCTCGGGGAAAAAAACACACATTGCTGTATGGGGATGCAGCTGAGGCTTGGGGAAACAGACTGGTCTGAGATCAGCGCATGAACACAGACCGTTCATTAAAATGAGCCAGATCAGACTGAGAAAGAATGTGAGACAGAATAAATCCCAAATTGTTTGTCTTGACAGAACAAAGCCTGGAGTTAAAATCAGACTGAATGAGACTCAGAATTGAAATCATAAAGACCGAGTCTCCGAGGCTTTCTTTAGACAGGCAGCAGAAATTGGATTTTTGGCAAATCCAACTCAAATCCGTTTAGTTGTTTGTAGTCTAAACAGAGTTAAAAAGAAAAAAATCGCATGAAACTGAATTTTTACAAACCTGATCCAAACCACACCCACATGTGGGTTGAAATCTGATTAAAATAGGATTTTTGAAATGCATGTCAGTCTGAAGAGTCAGATCAGATTTCAAGAAGTTTTGCTTTCCTTCATTTGGGACATAACGTGACTGTAACGTCAGAGACGCTCATTACTCATTCACACTTAAAAGTGGAAATCTATGTGTGGGCTATTTAGTGGCCCAAAAAGTGAACTTGGTTTGTGAAGACAATACCACTGATGCTTACGTCATTGCAAAGGCAGCCAATGTAGACATGCTACCTATTCACTACACTGGCTGAACAAATGAATCTGATTTCATTACTTGAGAAGCGACAATGCAGCAAGTCCTTAAGATTGAATTTGTAATACAAAACGGATCTGGTGCGGTGTGAACAGTGCCTCTGTTAAACTCATATTATCTGAATAGTCTCAGTCTCAGATGGCACGCTAGCGGACGGTTCAACCGACCGTCTGACGCATATTGCACAGAAAAATTGGAAGAGCTTCAATAAAGCTCAAATCTGATTAGCTGGCTTGACGCAATTTCTGCGAGTCAGGGTGCACAGGTTCTTGTCAGTCGGGAATCAAAGTTGTGTTTACAAGTTTCCAGGCTGCTACAATGAGTACTTTAAAGGATTTGCCAAAATGTGTAAGCCTTGAGGCGCTGCGTTTTTGAAGGATATTCAAAAGGTTGTTTAAAACACATAGAAAGTGAACAAACTCTGCTGAAGTACATCTTCATATTTTGGCTTTTCAGATTAATTATGCTATTTACCTGAAGTGGACATTAATGGATGCAGGTTAATATAAAAATAAATTTATTAACAGTATCCAATAGGTCTGTCAGTTCAAGGCAGAGTTGGACAGTCCTTAGGTACAGTATTTCTTCTCTTCATACACTGGACCTTTAATACTTAAGTATAATAAAAATATAATCCTTTCTTTCTTTTACTCGAGTAACGTTTTAAGGTGAAATGTCCAATTAAGGGAGTACTAGGTCTTTAATGTACTTAAGAATTAAAGGTAAAAAAGGTATATGTTTCATAATGCAAAGTACACATTTTCCAAAGTAAAAACACTAAAGTACACAAAGTGCAGATACTTAAAACATGTACTTGAGTAGACAAAATACTTCAGTACTGTACCTCTAGTTATAGAAAAAATACAAAGTAAAATTGCCAGTGTTAAAAAAGGTCAAATTAACACTCACGGTGTATATATAATCCACACTCTCAAAGTGTGGATTATATAAACACTGGGAGAGTTAATTTGATCCTTTTTAACACTGGCGATTTTGCTGTGTACAAATGAAAATATGCATATCTGAATGTCAAAAAACACTGTGTCCACAACTAGGAAACTGCAAGACATCTCACCCTCGCTTTTCCAAATATATTCCTTAATAAACTAAATGACATTACATAATAGTCCATATATCAGACAATACCTGAGTAACAAAACAAACACAACCTCAAACCAGCAAGGGAAACTTTACAGAAGATGTAAATGGTTATCAGATTTCAAAAGCTCTTGCTGAGATGTCATCCAAGCCTGGCACACAGGGACAATGCCACGATATTGAATCAGATGCCTTTTTAATCTGTTTATTCATCTTTAGCCTCAGGATTTGCACACTATACAGACACACGGTACACAGACTTCCCCGCCATCTGAACCCTCGCTCTAGTTTACAGTGTTAGCTCGTCATGTGCTGCTATTTGGAAATGTTTTGCTATCAGGATTCTGGTTTGTCACAAAACACATTTCATATCTCAAATATGAAAAACAGCCTCAACCTGTTCCCAGCTCAGAGTTAATCCTGCACTGCCCTAATTGTGGAGCGCCATCACCTGCTTTGACAAAATAAGCAAAAAACAACGTGGTTGATTTTACCGCCCATCTAAGCTGCTGGCTACTTTAATGCTGGAACAATACGTTTTTCTCTCTCCCTGTCGCTCCATCGCAGAGATAATCGCATATAAAAAAGTGAAGGGAAATCATCTCTGTTTCCATAAATACGATCAGAGTGCATATTTCTGCAGCTGGAGAGATGCACGAGTAAGAACTGATGTTATTGTGAGTGATGCAGGGTAAATAAGAGGTCAGAGAGAGCGAGCGCAAGGAGACCAAACTTGAAAAACGAAGCACACACAGTCTCAAGGACAAAGGAAATATGTCTATAAAGGTCTATATAAATATAAACTGTATGTCTATATACGTCTCTGTAAGGAAACATAAAAGATGGTACACATATTGAGACACACTTGCCTGTGAAACGAATGGCTTTCATGCCAGCATTGAAAGACACAATGTTGGACAAACACCAAATCACTTCCTGTCAGCGAGACACCCCCATAAAGAAGGCTATCAAGCGGACCAGAAATAATTCCTTGTAATTAACTTTTTCACCAGTTAATTCAAAAGGGCCCTTGCCCATCATCCATCCCCATCCAAAAATGCACATCGGGAGCCTCTGGCAGCCGAGGCCCTCGGCCAGGCCAAGATCTGCCCATTGCGGGAAGACCAGCCCAGATCATGGATTCTACTTATAAAGACCTTTCTATTCCATTACGAGAGCAGAGTAGAACCGAAAACAGGGCTGAGCATTAAATGTGATCACTGCAAAAATGCCATCTGAACAATATGTCCTGCCTTAATGGACCCGCGGCACAGACTGTTCCTCGCAGCGAGGGGATTTAGGGATATTTTAGCAGGGTAATTTCCTGCCTTTCACCACCCCGTGTCATTTTAAAAGCCGGCCACCCTTTCTAAAATCACCCAGTCAAACAGGCGTCTGAACAGCAGTTCGCCTGCTCCTACGGCAGTTATTTCATTATTTCCTCCGAGGGCTTGATTGCAGAGCGAGGCAATTTACGGCGCACTTCATTGCCAATTCAACAGGCACATCACCTGTAAATAATTGACACTCTTCATGTCCATTCCAACATCATCATATCCAAATCAAATTGATGCATCTCTCTCTTCTCAGAGTGAGGTCAGCAGCAGATCCCGCTTTGAATCTGCGGCGTTCAATTATGCGTCTGGAAAATTCATTCATATTGCACGTTGAGCCATCCGTTACCAAAAAAGAACAACATAACTAGATTTGCATTCCTGAAGGAAATAGCAGCGCTTAAAAGACAGCAAAAGAACAATTTTAGGTAAGTTTAGGCCTTGATTCTATATGAACAAAATGCCACATTAAAGACAATTTGTGATTTTTTTTGGTAGTGCAGGAGAAGAGAGGCATCGACAAAATCGCCTGTTAGATTCTGAATGGCTAAGGGTACGATCAGACAGAACGCGCTTTTCATGTTCGAAAACGCGAGGGGAGCCGCGCCGCACTGCTCTGGTAACTCTTTGAAAAGAGCAGCGTGCAGCGTTTTTTTGCTAGGTAACCCGAAACAGCCACAACAAGTTTCTCCTCCATGTCTCCAGGCGTTCCGAGCATTGCGACAAGGGAAGCCCCGCCTCTCCACTCATCCGATTGGACAATGGAAAAAAGCGCACATGACGTCAAGCGCTTTTCTGCTCAGAATTGAGGTTTTTTTTCAACTTGGGGCGCTCAGAGCGATCCGCCTAAAATGCGAGGCGCAGCAGGCGGTAGAAACGCGAGGCTCCCGGCGCGAATAATCAGCGCGCAAAACGCTCCCTGCCAACTGAAAACAAAAACAGAAAGCAAAAGACGCGTTCTGTCTGATCGTACCCTTACACAGTCGTGATTTAAGCCAATAGGAGATCTTAAAAGGTAAATAATTTAAAGGTGCTGTGTCTAATTTTTTGGAGCATCTATTGTCAGAAATGCAATATAATATACATAGCTATGTTTCAGAGGTGTATAAAGACATTAAGAAGCGTTATGTTTTATTACCTTAGAGTGAGCTCTTTCTATCTTCATGTCCCGTTACATGAAATTTGCCATGTTTCTACAGTTGCCCCGAAAGGACAAACTGCTCTACAAAGCGCGTTTTGGAAATACGTTATCTCCTTCAGCAAAGAAGCAAAAACGTGACAACATCTTAGCCCTGTGTCAGCCACTGCAGTGCTTGGAAAGGGAGGGTTGGTGTGAGCCTTTGGTTGCAATTTGCAACTTCACCACTAGATGCCACTAAATTACTTACACTTTCAAAAATTAGACAGCACCTACTGTAGCATCTAAGACTGCACTCCAAGTTTAAATCAAGTCTGTAAGTTCGCAGGGACAATTAATTGTAAAGAAGAACAGGAAAAGGATGTTTGAGGAATATCAATTCAATACTGCCCTGCCAACACTGTAATGAAGGATTTATGGTGTTGCTATTAGTTTTGAACAGCTTGATTTAGCTGGATTACACACAGTATTAACCTGACAAGAGGACATTCACTCTACCAAACATGATCAATGAAATGAAAATGGAAAGAAAATAACTGAAGAATTGCTTTTGTCGGATGTCTAATAGACTAGATAAACAGAGCCGAAATGATTTCAGAGAGACACCGTATCTAATATTTTAGAGGTACTCTTGTCAAATTCTGACTATCTTAATAAATCCAAGATCAACACCATAATACGTCTCAACAGAGCGGAATAATTAGGTAGGAATCAGAGCCCTGCTTTGTCTGAATTATCCTTGACCCCCAGCAGAAATTGCCTGTTTCTACCATCGTTCATTAAATCGTCCCTAAACCTTGAATTGATAGCCATTTTTAACATCATAAAAAAGTTATGAATATTAATTTTCCAATTTCGAATGGCTCTTACCTCTCTCTTCCTATCTTCCCTTCAAACACACACACATCAAAAATGGCTGAATAATTTATCAATTGGCTTCTTACACTTTAGACAATTAATTCAGTGGTGCAAATTAATTATGGGTAGTCCCTTCCAAACCCATCCTTTCACAGTTTGTAATGGAGCATTTTAAAGAAAAGCTTTAAGGCATGCAGTCAGAACTCGAGGCAGTTGAATACATTAAAGACAACGACGCTTTATATAACAGAATGACGATAATGTAAAGAAACAGTTATATATCTCGACAAGGAGACTGCACGTGCACGTGTATTCGTTTACGAAAGACAAAAAAACGAACGGCAAAAGTGAGAGAGCACGAAACGGGTGTAGCGGTCGCCCGGCCCATGTTGGGCCCTAAATCAATGGTATCCATTCCTGAAGCATGCTGTCCTGCTGCTGGTGAGTGCTACAGAGAGCCTTGGCCTGTCAGAGGGGTTATATATAAGCTATTGATTCCAGACGCCCTCCTGCATGTCTCTCTCGCTGTGTCTGTACACACAGAATCTTTCCTCTCTGACTGACAGCACACTGTTCACAGCGTGGCGGGACTGATGTGTTCTGGATGTGGATTAATGACCTGTAACGGGGGTCTGAACCACACACAAAGAAATGTTGACATGCAACTGTGTGCTATGATGTGAGAATCTAACGCAAACGTGCACTCGAACACCTACATACATGAACAAAATTATCACTTACCAATGTCCAATCTATATTTAAAAACGTACTTATCATAACGTGACTGTCGATGACGTAAACAATTACTTCTTAGTGTCTTCTAAGGAGAAAATCGAAGTTTTACCCCAGTGGAAGGCGAGTTATAGATTGACTAGTTTGTTTTCCTCTACAGACACGTGCAACACACTAAGCCATCCAAACTAAAAAAATGGAGTAAATCACATTGGGTTTAATGACAAGCGAGACCGTTTGTCACAAAAATACAAAGAAACAACAGCCAATTCCACTGTCACAGGGACAAAATAATCATTTTCAAAACCAATAATGCATTATGCAATTTCATGGCCAATAAGTTCTCTCAATTCACCCACCATGGGGACAGGTATGTCAAACATTAACTTCAGCCCGTCTATAATTTTTCTCAATTTACCCAGCATTGGCAGGAGTTGCAAAAAGTACATTATGGAGCCAACATATACATGTACCCTACACACACACACACCCACAGGGGCACGCTGTGTTCTTCCTGTGCCACTCCACCCGGCTGGAGACCTGCAGATGGAACAGGACCGGTGTGTGTGAATCACAGAAGTGCGGTGGTGCTGGTTACTCACGAATCTCCCTGGAACAAACCCAGGTACTATTTTTCTATCCATCTTACATAACACAACGCACACACCCCAGTCCGGTTTCACGTCCGCTCGGCTTTCAGATAGAGCAGGACTGATCGTTCCCAGCTCCAGGAGAGAAGCGGCTGGTCCACTGCTTCTGTGCCACCCACAGAACCTGTTCCTGTCATCTACAGTCAGTAAGTCTTATACCGTGATTTGTCTTCTTTCTACTGAAACTGACCAGAGAGCGCTGAACTGATCTCAAAGTTCTCAGAGGAAATTTGTATTGCTCACTGATTGTAACTTATGACACTGGAGTCTTCAGTTGTTTCATTTAAAGCCAAAGTGTGCAAGTTTAGTGCAATTAGCATCAAATGCACCTGCAAAATTAATGACTGTTCAGAAACTTTTGTCTTCCAATGCTAGGACAAACAGATAACCATCCCTAAATTGCACCATTGATCGAAACAATGTTCAGGTTTTGGGTTGAATGATTCTCAAAAAAGAAAATGCATTAAAAATCTTTTAATAGCACCAAAGAGCCACAGTGTTTACACTTTTCAGGGAAAACCTGCTAATGGCTTACAATACGTACAGCTGTCTCAGCAAATTAAACAAGGATAGAAGCAAATGTTTTAACAAACAACACAATTACACACTTTTGATTTGTGCATTAACTTTGTCTCAAACATTTTACTAAATAACTTAATTAAAGGTACAGTGTGTGATTTTTTAGAGGATCTATTCAAAGAAATGCCATATAATATACATATGTCTTCAGATGTCTATAAAGACCTTACATAATGAAGAGTTATGTTTTTATTACCTTAGAATGAGCTATTTCTATCTACAAATACTGCGGGTCCCCTTACATGGAATTCACCATGTTGATTCTACAGTAGCCCTAAACGGACAAACTGCTCCACAGAACGCGGCTCCTAAATACATTATCATCTTCAGCAAAGAAGCAAAAACATGACGACATCTTAATACTGTGTCAGCCACCGTAGTACTTTAAAAGGGAGGGATGAGTGGTGGAGTGAGCCATTGCTTGCAATTCGCAATACCGACCACTAGATGCCGCTAAATTTAATATACTGGACCTTTAAAATGTGTCCAGATTTGAGAGAAATAAAATAGACATGTGAGAAATTAATATAGTGTATAATATAGTATAGTATATGTGACCCTGCATGTAAAAACCAGGTTCATAATCTAGTCTCAATCTAATTGACCCTTCGCAAGCAGTTTGATTGACGCGAGATCTGACATAACACTGATTTAATGTGGCCCCGTGACTAACCCCATTTTGTCCGTCAAACAAACCAGTCCGACAGTAGAGCTTTGGTGATTAAAATGGAAAAAATTGCTTTTTAATTATTGTAATAGTAAACAGAGATATACAGTATATCCAGCTTTAATGGACGTTCATACTATAACGATAAACAATAAATAAGTTATAACTTTTAAAAATCATTCTAAATGAAGGAGAATAGCGGAGTTCACATCACAACTATACCAATACAGATACGAGACACGATATTGTTGGAATCATTAATGTACGAATTACAGACGGAAGCATTCGGGAAGTGGTGTTTTAAGGCGGAATATAATTCTTATTGATATATTACTCATTTTACATGTATGAGCAAGCTGGGATTTCCCCAGAGGGGTGCTCACATTTACACTGGGAGCACATGGCTGACATCGAAAGCTTTGACGGACATAGCAACAAGAACGAAGAGGGGCGGGTTTTGCGAAGGGTCAATTATGAGTAAATAAGCATCAAAGGCATGTTCACGTGGGAAAGTGACGTCAATTGCATACCCTCTATAATATTATGTATAATATTAGCATTATACAAAGACTAACAGTAGTTATGTTTTAAACAAAGTTGTGACTTGTGACTACAAAATATGACTTGAAGGTCTCCTGAATGCTTCCGAGGAGATACATACTGTATGAAATCTAAAAAGCGGCTTTCTTTTTTCTATTTTTATCTTCACCTGCTGCCTCAGAGCAACAATGGAAAAATAAGAGAGATCTCACTTTTTCAGGGGTGACCTCCCATTCACATGAAGATGTCCACCACCACATAAGGAGGAAAGAAATGTAATGCAAAGAGGGTGGAGTGAGGTAGCTCAGACAGCGAGAAGACGTAGACTACGGAATACAGAGGTAGTACAGATGACTACAATCATTTAGCTATGCTATCGTGAAGGTGCGTGTGTTTATGTAAGCGTGCTTCATGTCTGGAGAACAGTACAGGGGCTGTTTGGAGCTGACAGACCGCCAGTGTGCTGTGCAAAGGTGCAGAAGCGCTAATTGAATTAAGTCTTTATTATTACACTGCAGTGGCAGCACATCTCCACATTTCGGCCCGCTTGGCTGACACTTTCTCCTTGAACACCTGCTTGACATCAACTTTTCTTTCCAGCTTAATTATTCAAGCATCCCCTCATTCGAAGGACCTGCGCCGCAGCCTCCCCTTACACTGCCAGCATTACTGTTTACACATGGCCACGCTCTTTTAATTGTGCTTGAATCTCTTCAGGTTAACCTCTCTGCTCTCTGCCCACTGGCACGTGGACAAATACCATGCTGAGGTGTTTCCTGCTGCCGCTGTGCGGGCAACAGTTTCATCTGTGGGCAATGGAGACCATGGACCAAAACATAATCTGTACTGATGGGGACTTGGGGGGGAAGAGATTCGCTAACTTGAAGAGACAGCAAATAAAGGAACAATTCTTTCCAAAATAACGTACTCATCCATATGTCATTCCTAACCTGTATGACTTTTTTGTGGAAATCCTTCTTGAAAATGAAAAGCCTCCATTTTATTAAAACAATTCTTTAAAATTCTCTTCATACAGGTTTGAGCCAATACACAGTAAGAGTGAGTAAATAATGAGAAAACTGGAATGTTTGGGTGCATAAATTCTTTCAAATTTTGGGTGATGTTCTGCACTGAGCTCCATATCTCATTTCTTGACAGGATGCATTTCCATAAACAAGCTTCAAACCATGTGACTTTTTCTACTCTGTCAGTCTCCATCTCAATCTACAATGACGTTCTGCATTTTTCTGCCATCTAAGCCTCTTCTCAGCGCTCTCTCCTACCTGGTTTCTGATGTCCCCTCCCTACTTAAATGCACATCCATCATAGCTCAGCCCATCTCCATTTGACTCACTCTGCTTTCTCCTTATCGACATGCTTCCATTTTCCTCCGCTTTATCCCTCCATCATCTTCACTCTTGTTCCCCTTTCCATTTTTCATCCACTCCGTTTCTCTTCCAATTGACTTGTCTGTCTGTCTCCCTGTCCTCGTTCCCTATCCCCGTCTTTCTCTATCGTTCTCTTTCCATTTTCCTCAAGGGTGTGAATGGCTCTTGCCCAGGGGCCCGGTGGGTGGCACAACTGCCCTTGGTCAGGCCTCAGGCTTGGCAGCTCTTTTGTGGTGCATTGTGTCCTCTCAGGGCACGTGGATAGATGGGGGGCATTGACGTCAGACGGGCTAAGCTTTAATCACTCTACCTGGAGAAGGTTACAGAGGTTTTCGGCTAAAGCTGCCATATCTTTGGCCTGTAGACACAAAGTCCGCAAGCAACGCGAGCTCAGTTTTAGACGTCAACTTGTTTCGAAATGTGTAGGCGCTCAATTTATAGCACGGAGCAAATATGGATTTAGGTTGACACAATAATAACGACCATTAGGGTATACTGTAATCATCTATGGTCTGTTTTCTCTGAGGTCAACTATTGTCATGACAGAACGACAATTTGATGAGAATATTGCTCGGCTGCCTCAACAAACAGCCAAACAGGTCTATAATGCATACGTAGGCAGCATCGAGGAGTTTTTGGAGCTACACGCTCACAAATGCACATGCAAAACCACAAACACATCCACACAATGCTAGAGCACCATTGTCGCTGTGGAGCGTGTTGATTTAATGATATTCTGTTGTTGTTAGTGCGGCCGGGTCTGTACGCTCATTTGTGTTGTCCTTTCTCTGAGCTGGCAATGTTGCCGTGGGTTTTAATCAAAGCTGTGTCTTTTGGATTGCTCTGCTGGGATCTGTGCTGAAGTGCATGCTGGGACGAGCGGTGAGAAAGAGAGAACAAGAGCGGGATAAAGGAATAGAAGGAAGAGAGGAAGTGAAAGAGGGAGGCATATTGCATGAGAGCACAGAGGTGGGAGACTACAATGTCACTGCGGGGCCTCAGAAGAGAGCTACTTATTGTTTGATAGCTTCAATATAGGAGGCAATAGCAAGCTCAACAGTAAGAGAGGCCGACCCATCTCTTGCATTACAAGTCCGAGACCATTTCAGAGACAGTTTTTCTGATTTTGAAATTTACTATTCATTGGCATGAGTATACAGTAGGTAAAATATTGAAAATTTAAAATTTAGGTAACAATATTGTTTTTGTTTCATTCTGTGAACTACTAACAATATTTTTACCAAATTTCAAATAAACAAATTGTTTGTATTTGCATTTATTTGCAGAAAATGGAGAATGGTGAAATGGAGAAACAGGTGAAAATAACAGAAAAGATGCTCTGTATTTTTAACAGACCTCAAATACTGCAAAGAAAACAAGTTCATATTCACCTTTAAGCAATACAACAGTAATATTCGTTCATTTATTAATATTAATATGTATTTAGAAAAGTTTAAAAACATTTTTTTATGTGATAACCTTGATTTTTATCACAGTTTGTATGTGTCTTGTCATGCTGTCAGTCTTTCGCATTGCTTTATGTCACTGCTGAGGTTTGATTTAGTTGAAATTCAACAGACACTGGACTGGAATGACCGCAGTACATCTAAAAATGATGATTTGAAATGAAAATTTGGAATGTTCTCTTATTTTTTTACGCGGCTGTATATTGGCTACATCTCTCCTTTCCACTATAAATAAATATATGCTTCAACCTGTCTTTCTGCAAACGGAGCACTTTGCAAGTATTTTGTATAAGTGCGTCCTATTTTCAGTCAAGGACTAAGGTGTGGGATGGCAATAATTAGCGAACAGTATTGCTGGATGCCTTCCAAAAACATATGACGTAGATCTGAGGCCAGCCAACACAGTGCATGAAGCTGACTGAAGGACATGTGCCCTCAAACATTAATGCACTAGATCCTGGAACCAAGTCTGTATATTAATCATCCAATACTTCCATCTGAAATCAGCATATAACACTAGAGGAGAGCTAGTCAACAACGCCAGCCTCTTCTGTATCGACTGTGACTTAAAAGAAGCCCTTTTTGGATCTAGTTCAAAACATTCGAAACCCTGTTGTTGAGAAAAAAGAGAATCAGCTGTTTAAATAAAAAGACGACAATCTCTTTAACATCTTAAATATTAGTTTTATCTCCTCTGAACACAAGTACCACGAGATCAAAAGTACTACTGAAGTTAAGTTCCAATAATTTTATTTCTCCAGTCTAGACTAAAGAGAGTATCTCATTAAAGATAGCGTGCATGTCATTGTGTGTGAGTTGATGGAGGAAAGGCAGTGAATCCCGGCGCTTTTCACGGAGTCAGCGCTGCGGGGCTTCGGCCCGAGCTCACCTAAATCACAAGGCGGCCTAGCTTTCATTAACACTTAATGCAGAGCTCTCCTTTTAATAGAAATGGAAAGGGAGGTGGCCGCCAGTGTAAATTAAAGTGCGGCGTGCTGGAGTTGTGGGAGATTTTCTGGGCTTTGACAGGTATGGCCTGAATTAGCTGTACTGTTGTTCCAGCGGCCGGCAAGCAAGCGCTCCTATTGATTTTAACCACTGTTGCACTTCCTGTCTAAAAGGGAATGTTTATTACAGGAACTGAGCACATCAATCACTGGACTCTGGTATTTTCTCTCCATAGTTCCCTGTGATTATTTAAAGACACGTCGCTAAACTTCACCTGCACACGTGGATTAATTCCTGTGTTGTTATCATGCAGTAAGCCTTTGCTTTCCAGGGAGAATGCCGTGTTTGTTGTGGTTCTTTATAGCAGGGGTTTCCAAACTTTTCAGCCCGCGACCCCCAAAATAACAGTGCCAGGGACTCGTGCCCCCGCTATCCTAGGAGGTGGGTAAAGTATACAAACATCATTTCGACAAATACAAATATCCTAAATTTAAAGCCTGAAAAATAATCTGCATGGGGTGTCCTCGACTAAGGATTTACATAGTTGAATCAGAATTGTCACGCCTTGCCTATAGTCGACTGATAGTCGAATCGCATGCGTGCGTGTGTGTATGTGTGTGAGTGCGTATGTGGGTACGAAACCAGGTGGTTAACAAGGGTACAGCGCAAAGTGCAGCGCAACAATAAACAATCAAACATTTTTTTGTTTAGACCACTAGAATTTGTTTAGATCAGGATATACCTTTATAATAAATAAGAAAACGAAACAAGCCAGATTCAAGTCACAATGTGCAAAATAAATGTTCTTAGGCAAAATGTCTGAAATGCAGGGGAACATAAAGGCACAAGCAACAAATAGTAAAATTAATGGACATTTTCCTTAAACATCACGTAACAATGCTATGCCACTTACTTGACCAGATCTAGCCTCAAAACTATTTTTAAACTATACTCGATAATAATGTATTATTTTTTACAAACGGGAATACAGCATGTTCATTACCAATGAACTACCAATAAAGTTACTTTATTTACCGCATGTAAAGGAGGAATGCAATAAAGCATCTTACCATTTAAACCAGTGGTCACCAACCCTGTTCCTGGAGATCGACCGTCCTGCAGACTGCAGCTCCAACCCTGCTTCAGCACACCTGTCTGTAATTATCAAGCAAACCTGAACACCTTGATTAGATAGTTCAGGTGTGTTTGATTGGGGTTAGAGCTGAAATCTTCAGGACAGTCGATCTCCAGGAGCAGGGTTGGTGACCACTGATTTAAACAGTGAAAAAGTCCCTTTCACCTTTTTTCCTGCCCACTCTTACTCCGTCCTCCTGAAGTGCACGCTTGCTTTCAGTGCAGAGAATGACAAGTCTGCGCCATGCTTGCAATATGTGGTGATTTTGGTTATATTACTATACTAGTTTTTTGTTTCATGCAGCACAAAGTTCAGTCTAAGTAACAAACTACAGTGCATTTACAGACAAAGTGTTAATTCATATTTATATGCCCAAACATTCACTAAGTGAAAAATGTTTGGAAACGTGTACACATTCATTTGCGTCATCTGCGGGTGATTTCTGGAAATCCTCTTGCGACCCCCCGGGGATACCGACCCCTACTTTGGGAACCCCTGCTCTATAGAGACTAAGTAATATAAATACAATATTCTGTTTGTCTTTTTCACAAGCTTCTCACATGTTTATTCTATGTCTGTGTGTTTGAGTCCACAGCTCCAGGCTATGCCTCCATACGTGCATGGCCACCTGCTTAGCTATTACACTCTCCATGGCCCATTGACCTCTGCCTCCCTCATCTCTTCAGTCTGGCCTGGCCAGAGGCTGAGTCAGTTCCTGTAGCCTGGCGCCTGCGAGCAGTTGGCCTCCACCGGGAAGAGGAGTAAATGACATGCTGTTGCGAAATCGCTTAACCATATCCCCCTCTCTCATAACCCTTAAACCTCGCCCTTCACTATACTTTGACCACCGGGATCAAAATGTGAAGCTGTCAGTCAATGCGCTACTGTCATTAAACCTCTCTTTTCTGTTTCCATTTCTGTCTTCTCTTCAGGAACACCCATGCTGAAAGAAACACCATGCATGCTGATAAACAACAACATTCATCAAAGTTCCCTTCCTAACTATAGACACTGCTGAGAGTCCTGACACTTTAGAAAGAGATCTCTCAACAAAACTCTTTAAAACACAACTTGACAACTACAGTATTTTTTTGGTGAGGACAATCAAAAGGCTTGTCACTTTCATAAAAATGTACATCACAGCCCATCCTCTTGTCCCTTTTGGATTGAAACCGCATATTTTCAAAACACTTGTTTAAAAAAATGTCATTATTTTCAATAATTAAACAGTGTTGTTAAAGTTGACAAAGCTCCTTTTAACACTTTTTATTGCTTAAATGTTTGCAAAACTCACAATAAAACATGAAGGTGACCAATAGTTACGATTTATTTTTGAATTTACAAATCATTTTGAATTCATCCACACGTCCAAAGCGTGCACTGTGATTTCCGCTACAACATTCCAGCGCATACGGGAGCGCCTCCCTTCTTTCATCCAGCCAGTGATAATACATATTACAGAGTGCCAAGTCTGTAATGAGTGAGTGCCGAGATGTACACTTTATTCATGGCTTCATTTTTTTGTGGTGGAGATAAAAAGCCGAGAGGGTGCTCTTCAACTCATCTCCAGCAATTACACAAGGAAATGTCTTAAATTGGCTTTTGCTTTATGTCCAGCTATTATCAATGTCGCTTACAGGCATGGAGGCAGAGGGAAAAATTGGGTGGAAGTTGGAGTACTCAAAGTCCATTTGCACATGAATTAGGATTGTTAATAACAACAGGACGGTGCGGAGAGGGATGGCGAAGACAGAATGAGGGAGATCGAGATAGAAATATGGCAAGTGGGGCAAATTTACATATAACTTAACAATTAAGAGCAGTATTTCAGTGCAAAATCTTATTCGCAAACCACTCGCATACCAGTCACCTGCAGTTTTGCGAACAAGCTGTTAAATGTGCTTGAGTTTTTAAAAAAATTAAGTAATTACGTTTAGTGAATCCAACACTGATAAGTTGTAGACAGCACGTGCAAATAAAACCGTCTATCATTTCTAAGGAACTCCCTCCAGATGCATTAAACACAGTGTGAATTGGGTGCTGACATCTCTCGTCAGCTTTAGTTTATCTCTGCTACGATGGTGGCCGACGCTTCCTGTGCACAGAGGAAAGCGTGAGAGTTAGCAGTTTGTCTGGCACAGAGGAAAAGGTACTCAGAGCTGTCTAATAGTATGAGAACGACTCTCTCTAATTGGGAGAGAAGAGGGACCTCCTTCTGGAAATAGGTGTGATGAAGAAAGCACTGTTCTGTTTTGACAAACTGGCTGGAACGGGAGACTGGAGGGCTTAACCTGAGGCCAGGAAAAATAGACTGATGGAACACTCTGGCATGTGCACACACAGAAACGCAAGATGCCCATGCTATGACCTTCCTAAAATACCACCTAATAAAGCACTGACATTGTGAGTGGAGGACAAATGAAATGTGGGTGAATCTGATGAAGCCGAATCCCATGTCTCTTCCCAAAATTATACAAATTATAGCAACAAATTAAAATTTACTTAAAAATCTGAGCTGATATTAGAACAAGGATCATTAGAACAAGATTTCTTACAACATGACAATTATTTGGCGGGCACAAGACAAACAACACAATCTGTTCAAAGACAACCCATTTAGTTAATTTAAACTCAATCTTGTGTTGTCCTTTTTCTTTATTTAACACAAAATCAACACAAAAATCTTTTATTATTTAATACATCCTTTTTGAGAATATTCTGATTAGTTTCAGTGATGATTACCATATCATCACTATTTTCTAATAGATTTAAATACATTTTTTGCTATAATCAGCATAAATATACATTAAATAAATGAAAACAATAATACCATGATGTAAATACTTTATTATTATTATAATAAACTACTAATGACATGAAAATGAGATTTTCTAAATGTGCCATGTATCCAGATAACCAACTATTTTTTTCTGATCATTTTCATTAATTTGGTCTATTTTTTAAAACTTTTTTCTTGATCCTAAATACTGTAACTTTTAGAGGTCTTTTACTTTTTACTTTTTACTGCATAAGTGGCAGTACAACCTTCAGAGTAATGAGAGTTTGGGGAAAATGTGCCACACAGTCACAATGCAAAAACTCAAAGTTGTCGTAAAAATAGATGCAATCGACTCTCCACACCACTGACACTAGAAAAATGCCACACAAGTACACCTCAAATCCCTCACTGCCGGTCTGGCTTACAGGCAATAAACTGTAGAGACAGCCTACTTAAAAAAAAAACACAAATTCTACTCTCGTGGGTTCTGGGATCATGCAGATTCACCAGAGCTGTTTCGAACCCAGGAGCAAGCTATCAGCCATAAACCCTGATGACAGATCGATTCACAGGCACACACACATGCAAACAAACACCTGCTCAGAGACTACACATGCTCAGTTTTTCCTCTTTAACATCATCCTTCTATCACTTTCTGAGCACCCAGACAACGCAGAGTTCACACCTTCATTTATTAGCAGACGTTTAACTCGCTGTTAGATATGAACACATTACCATCACACTCACAGAAGAGATGAGACACAGCGTTGAGCTAAGAGCTCTGCTAATAGGCTATTCGGAGTTATTAGGCCACATTAATAATCCATTACCTGTCAGGCTAACTCCAAAAAGAAGTAAACCCTTTGAAACTGCCATCAATGTCCACCAATATCAAACACCCAACTTTTAAGAAGGCAGATTTTCAAGTGCTTCATTAGTGGAATATCAAGCTAATGGCTTCATTTGGCCACCGTGATGATACAACCTGGAATTCTGGGTAAAAGGGAGCCTAAATAGTGAGTTGATAGATGAAGTCTCTTACCTTGTTTTAGGGGATGTTGTCAACCATTCTTCATGCTTTTCAAACGTTATCAAGTATGCTGCAATTTCCTAGAAGACAGAAATAAGGATGTGTGTTAATCTAAGAGGAAGACTTTACAGTTCAGGGTTTGCTCTTTAGGACCATAAACAATAATGTTTAAGTAGCAAGATGGTATAAGATTCTCTGCTTGAACTTTCTAGGAGAGGCAACTGGTGACATTGTACAGTAAACACAGATTTAAAATTAAAGGCTAAAAATAAGTAATATTAATATTTAAAATATAAAAAACGAATGATAGTCTATATATTTTGGTCCTTGGAAGAATTAAATGTAAAAATGAATCCATATTGCAATCTCTGGCTGTTCTCAGAGTTCTTCATTTCAATGCAAAATCAGTAACAGTTTTCCAACTCACAACTTAATGTAAAACTGTAAAATGGCACTACAAAAACATACATTATTGCACAAAAATTCTAACAAAACTAATATGCAAAAGATCATATTCTTAAAATCCTGTGGTTACTTTAACAAGTCCAAAAACAGTTGGTTCCTTTAAACCTTTAGGAGACACAGAGTGAGATGGCTTTGAAAACCTAAACAAAACGATTACAAACACAAACCTAGCCCTAACTGTCATGGCTCTGCATCATTTAGTCATGTTCTTCTTGGTCCTGTAGCAGAGTCATGACAAAGCCTTTGGTTATGTGTGGAGAGAAACATATTATTGTCAATATGTTGACAATATTTGACAATAATATACGTTCTCTCCAGTGTCTCGTTTCTGTTCCCGCCATCTCGTTTCCTTGTTATCCTTCCCTGAGTGTTTCATTACCCACACCTGCCCTGTGTCGTTATCCCTCGTTTGTCTTACCTATATATACCCTCTTGTTTCTTTGTCCTGTGTCCGTGTATTACATATGTTGCGTTCTGTTCTGTGTCCGTGTATTACATATGTTGCGGTCTGTTCTGTGTCCGTGTATTACATATGTTGCGTTCTGTTCTGTGTCCGTGTATTACATATGTTGCGGTCTGTTCTGTGTCCGTGTATTACATATGTTGCGGTCTGTTCTGTGTACCTCGTATGTTATGTTATGTTATGTTATGGCGTGGCGTGTCGCTGTAAGTACTTTGCCTTGCCCTTGGTTTCCCCTTCTATGTTTGGTTTAAGACGTTGTGTCGCTGTTTGGTTTATTAGTTTATTTTTGCCCCCCCGTGGGAAGTGTTTTGTTTTGAGTTCTTGTTTTGTTTCCATGTTCTTTTCCTTGTTTTGTTTTGCACCCCATCGTGGGTTTTTGTTTTTGTTATATTAAAGTCTTTTGTTAACCCCTTCACGCCTGCCTGCTATTGGGTTCTTCTCCACGCCAGTCCGTGACACTAACTGTATTGTTTAGAAATGGCTGTCTGATTGCCAAAAGAGAAATCTTTTCTTAGAAACACAATGTACATGACAGCAGACGATGCAATTTCTGGTATCAATGTTAACCCAGTCATCACTGTCTCCCCACAAAGGAGACAAGTGGATGAGTGAAACATATCCCATCATTCCTTCACACAGCTAATCATGGGAAATGAAAGCAGACCGGGTCCTGACAAGCAACCTCATGATTACCTGTGACAGCAAGCCATTCATTTCTCACTGAGGACATTTGTCATTTGTTCATACAAAGACAGCAGGAAATGCAGAGGGACACAAATGATGCCATCTAACGGGAATCTGATTATTTCTTGGTCCTAACGCATTGTTCTGGGTAAACTGAGATGAAACAGAATTTAAGAGTTGAACACAATTTCTCAAAATATAAAGATGCACTACAATTTTGCTGACAAATCCAATGACAGAGACCGCACTTGTGCAGAAGTGATGAGCAATGGTTTATTGAACCAGATTTATTCTATTCATACAGTTTCTGACTTTATTTAATGCTGCTCAGAGATTCAATAGATTCATCACATGTATACAGTATATATAGCAGCATTGTACTCTTTTCTGTTTTTGCTTTTCAATCCTATTTGATTACTTTAAATACTTGTGGCAGACCAATACCTTTATTTAAAAAAAATCTGTCAATCAATATACGTGCTTTCTAGAACATTAGGCCGAGCAGTTTAAGTAATCTAAATCAATTGCACTACAATCAATTTCAACATTCTCCACACATCTGAGGTTGACAAGGTTTTATTTAATAACCTAATTAAACACTGTAAGCCTATCGATAATAGCCAAAAATTTACTAGATTTCCACCAACCAGTGCCATGCTCGGATGCTGTAGCCCCTGGGAGGTGTAATGTATATTTATAGTCAGAAACTGCTTAACTATTGCTAGAACTCAATGGTTAATCCTGTCACACTTGGCAGTAGAGCCATCCCTGGAGGTACCAGGGTGCCAAGACTGGCAGTGCCCGCACAGCGAATGCTAGGGTTGGCGCGATGGCCTGCAGGTGCTGTCTGAGAGATAGGGCTGTTCTGATTAACGTTCTGCTCTCCTGTCAACAGGGCCAGAGGGAAAGACAGCAAGAGACTGTGGAATATGACCATAGAGAATTGAAAAGGTAGAGAGAGAATCTCTCCATCATCAGAACTGCACACTTTCACGGCCTGGCTGCGAATAAAGGGGATATTCCAAAATGAAAATGGAGCCGAGTTGCTATATTTTAATTTGGTATAAGCTGCAAGCGAAAGCTCAACAATGTCCAAGTCTCCTACAATGTACCTGAGTAAAAAGCATTTAATTTGTTTCTCTAATTAAAAGAACACTGTGCCTTACTAACCACTCAATTAAAACATTTAATGCGTGCTCTTAAGAAAATTCGTTTACTAAAGTTGTTCTTGAATCCTTTTGGCGCACGCCGCTAATGGGCAGCTGTGCTTGGGAGGCCTGTTTGTTTAAAAGCAAGAAAGATAGCGGGGTGAAGCTCCTTCGTTGACCTTGAAACCGTCTGAGATTCTTCTTCTTCATTGCTTTCCCATTAAAAGTCAACAAGCCGACTAGGAGCCAGAGGGGTGAGCCAAGAGGCCCGGTCCGGCAAATAAAAGGCAAATGCCGGCATCGCCCACCCACCCCACCCGTTCCCCGAACAGATGTTGGGGATTATTCTAACCCCCCTGATCAACCATAAAGGTGCAATAACCTTTCGGGCGAAAAAAAACACCCCAAACAAAAACAGACGTAGAGCCATTAAACATCTGCGAGGGACAAAGTTTGTTCGGCGTTGTAATGAGCGGCTAGCTCAGTTTCAGGTTGATTGACCACAGTTTCAAGAGCGTGCAACTGTTCGTTGATGGTGCATCAAAGTCTAGCCAACAGCTGTCATCTATCCATGAGCTCCACCTATTACAACCAGCCCTTCAAACCTGTTCAAGCACTCGAGGAGATATTTAACATATTTAAAAAATAAAGCTACGCAATTGTCTTTCTCATTTCTCAGCTCTAGGAAGGTGATCTGCTTGATGGACCTGATAACACACTAACTGGGTTTGCATACAATGCAAGTCAAAGGAAGCAAAACCTTTAAAATCTAAGAACAATGCACCTCTGAGCTGTCTATGCATACGCCTGTTACCTTTGCTGTATTCTTGCATTACCACAAAGCCGACGACCTTGACATTACAGAGTCTGTAAAATCCATGTATCAGGAGCTTACATCAGAAAGGCTGATCACCGGAAACCGCATCTACTTGCACCTGTTTAAAATGCTCTTAATATGCTAAATGGTGTCACTTTTACAAGGAGAAATGCCTTACATCAAACAACGCTTCATTTTTTTCCATGTCCTCTGCTTCTGCTTTCGTCTGAGGGCAAATGTGCCATTTCCCAAACGGGTAAATGAGAAACAGGGTACCATCTCTGATTCAATTTGAAAAAGGCTCGCTGCTAGAATACTGGACAACAAGCACCTCGCTATTCATTCAAACTGTCAGTGGCAACAGCAGCGAGGGCAAGCGGGTCTTTGGTGAATATGGAGGAACGTCTGGCGTCTGAAATAAAATATGACAAATACGTCCCCTTTCTTTTGTGTCTGATGTGGAAAATTTACACAGTAACAGCAATGTAAAGGAAACAGAATTTCACCCACTCTTTTCGAATGCAAATCCTATTTCTTTAATGCACAAAGATGTCGGTGTTCGTTTCATTCACAGTACCCGCATCCCTGGCTGACCTGTGACTCCATTGTGTGTCAATGCTACCTTTTCCCACTGAAGCTCAGATTGATGAGGGTAAAGAGTGGCGGCGAGAACATCAAAATTTGCGGTTGGAAGTGACAGGGCCGATCACTTGAAGCAACTATAGGCGCTCCATTAAAAGCGGAGATAGACGTCTCACTGGCATTATCCCAGCACCCATCAGACACTCTTCTCTAAACACCATCCTTAACACATCTCTCCGTTCCCATGAGCCATCGAGCATTTGAGCCGACAAAGACTAAAAAGCTCACAGACATTCTCAGAGGAACAAACCCTTCCATTTGAATACTAATACCCTATTAAGTCTAATGTGGCACTTTGGGACCGCTTCATTTAAAGGTCTGGATGTCTCTTTTGAGCTTGAAACAAAAAAGTGACTTGTAAAACTGATCAAATGGATTCATCATTCACAGCATGAGTTTTCATGGGTAGCACATATGTCAACCTCATTCTTTCAACCCACACACTGTTTTTCGTTCTCCTCTGAAAAGAGTCAAACACTAAAACTAACTTTCATGCGTTTCCCCGGTGTTGCATTTTGTTCTAAAGGCACCAATAAGTCCCAGATATGATGGAATGAGTAAATGGGTTACAGAAGGCCTTTGGAAGGATATTTGTTTACTTTATTTAGAACAGTTTGTTAGATTGAATAGTGAATAAAGTGGATACATGTAAAATCCTCAAACTTGTGGTGGTGTGCTCGATATCAGAGTATATTTCAACCTTGTTGTACACTTGAGATCAAGAAGTCTGTGCAGGAGGGGCAGATGGATATGAGGGTGGGGGGGTTGTACTTCTCAACTGATTCTATTCCCCACGATACCTTGTTCTCAACTGGAAAGTGAGGTCATCTGATATTTCCTGCAGGGCTACCCATGAAACTGACCTGGCCGGGGCAGGGTGCAAATGGATTTGAGGGAAACCGGGGGAGAGGATTGAACTACCCAGGCATCCCTTAGGGCGAATTGAAATGCAATTAGACACAGGAGAGAGTGATACGCGGGGAGGGACGGTTGGGAGATGAGAGGATAAATGAACAGAGAACGAAGGTGTGAGAGTATAACAGAGACAAGCGAGAGTCAGTAGGGGATGAGAAAAGGTCAAGGACTCCAGAATAAGCTGTGGAGCTCAGTATCTCTCACACAGCTCATTAAAAACAAGCATGTTGTTGTATTTTACACACTTATGTTTAAAAGAATAAACTGGATACAATTCCTGCTTCAATATCATCGGATGGTAAAATAAGAAAACACTAAATTATGTTCCACATCTCAAGTTTAGAAGGTCATCAGAGCGGAGCGTAAAAGCTTTGCAGAACATTCTGAGTGCTTTAAAGGGATCATTTACCCAAAATTGAAAATCTAGTCACAATTTACTCACACTCTTGTAATTTCAAACCTGCATGACTTTCTTTCTTCCGCAGAACACAGAAGATATTATAAAGAATGTTGGTAACTGAACAACAGCGGTACCCATTCACTTCTTTTGTATAGATACAAAACCAATGCAAGTCAATGGGTACTGCCGTTGTTCGATAACCAACATTCTTCCAATTATCTTCTTTTTTGTTCTGCGGAAGAAAGTAAGTCATACAGGTTTGAAATGACAAAAGGGTGAGCAAATGATGACAGAATCTTTATTTTGGGGTGAAGCTTTTATGCGTGCCCTACAGTAAATGCAAGTTCTGGTTTGGTACTCAACAAAAACACTGGTCAACCAGCTTCATCAGAAAACCCATGCCGGTTGACCAGCATATTTTGTTGTTGTTGTTGAACACCAAGCCAACACACTGGCCAACAGAGATAAGAAACATTATTAATAAAGACACAACGTTATATTATACACAATAGAAATCATTAATCCAGCAGATGGCTTTGAAAAGAAAAAAAATCTGAAGTCAGTTCCAAAATATTCAAGTGGTATGCAAGTTCAGCCAAAAGAGGTCTGGAAACAGGCACAGAGAAGTAGAGAGTAACACAGAGAGAAAAGAGAGAGAGAGCGGACAACAAAAGCACTCTGGCTCCTGACAGCTGCACTTGGCATCTGCTGGTGTGGTGTGGTGCTGTTCTACGAGTCCCTGAGCAGGGTTAAAAAGCTTTGCTTTCCAGTCAACCACCTATTAATCCCTGCATGAGGGCTCCTCGAGCTGCCCAAATGAGGAAGAGGAACGGCACTCGCAGCCGACTAGCAGTTACAGCCCCTCTGTACACGCCTCGTGCCGCGCCTCCTTCCGAGAGTTTTTGGCCACCGGCCTGCCGACTCAACAGAAAGCATTGGGACGCGCCGTACGGGTCTGCTGGATGCGCAGGACCCGCGTCAGCACGGTTGGAAAGCATCTGAATCGAAACCGGCCGAGATGGAATCCATTTACTGCGCAGCGGCATCGCTCTCAGCTCATTTGAAAGTCTCTTCAGGCCCTTTGCCCTTTCCCATAATATGCTTTTAAAGGGTGTGGGCAGATCATTTCTCCTTCCCAGCACTGGTCAGACAGACAGCCAGTCTTAACCGCCTGGCAGCCTACATTATACATACAGTTGTGCTAAGATCAATTCCGAATTGATCCAGAATAGCTTAGATGTTTTCCAGCTGGTGGTCAATGTTTGGCTTGGCATGCTGATTCGCCTGCGGGGCACCTCCCAGGGTCCCAGACACTTCGAGGCCTCTTGAAACAAATTATCCCCATCTCACAGCACTGAATCTTCCCCATCAAGGGCTGAGTGAGTGGCTGAGCTCCAGACGTTCCGTCTGGGCCTTCTGTTTTCACAGCCCAGCCTCTGAGCGCGGTAGCAGGCAGAGGATGTGCAGGGGGAGGGTGTGGGGAAGGGGGAGTGTTGGCACTTAGCGAGATTGGTTTGCTGTTGGTGCCAGGTCCCACTGCATGCAATGGAAATGAAACTGCTCTTTGAGAGGATGTCATCATTTAGGGCTGAAAAAATGCTGGAGATGGTCAGCGTCACCTCCCTCTACCATCTCCACCGCCAGCCAGACAGCCCGGCCTTGGCGGTGATGTGCCAAGGTCTACGTGTGTATGAAACGGAGAGGGGGTGTGGGAAGGCATACTGACTGGAGGCCAAGCGCTGAACAATGCAAAACAAAGGAAAACAATTATCAGACACCGCAGTCCATGCTACAAAATTGTATTATTTTGGAATAATAAGTTGCACTGAAACAAAACTCTATTAAGAGATGAAATTGTTGGCTTCGCTGTGCAAAGAAAAGCACAACATGGAAAGAAATCTAAAGCTGTCACGGATAAACTAAAGGAATAGTTCACCAAAAAATCCTGTCATTATTTATTTACCCCCTTGGCATTCCAAACGCATATGCTGTTACGTTTTACAGTGGAATAGAAAAATGAAAAACTCATATCTCCCTTTCCAATACAAAAGTTTACATTGTAAACGTACAACGCATTCAATCTATATTAATTCCTTGGGATCAAACCAATGACAACAATGCTTGACCAACTGACCTATACAGAATCAAAAAATATGCCCATCGTGGTCAAGTCCCTATAAGGACTAATGAGTTCCATACAACACGTGTACTAAAGTGAGCAAAAGGAATATAGTGCACAAGTCACATGGACTACTTTTAAGCGGCATCTGTGCTAGAGGAGGTTTCTATGATAAGGGACATGATATTTCTAAACTAGTCCTCAACTATGACAATAACAGCATACATGTTTTAAATGACATCAATATGCATCAATAATGACAGACATTTGTCACAAAAAATGACAAATACATTTTTAGGTGCAGAAATATAAAAAAAACACTATGACTAGAGCTTAAAGTTTTTACCCCGGCATTATACCCTGCAGGGTCTGCATGATAAATCCTTCCAATTCAAATTTCATGTGGAAGAAATGAAGGGAAAAGGGGAAGTTAAGTATGCCCTCTGTCGCTTGCCTTGGGCACCAGAGCTCAGGCGCACATCCTTCTCCTTATCCTGCTTTTTATGGATGATGGGGAGGATTGAGCAGTTCTTCGGCTGGGACACAATAGGATACACAATTCCCCCATGTGGCGATGAACAGACTCATTTGTAAATGTCGGCCGTTCTTTCCCACTCTCTCTACCTCCATGGGGAGCATCCAGGTTCACTTCCCAGTGTCCTGCCGAGATCTCCTCCAATCTGCCCTCTCGTGTCCATGCTCTGAGCCTCCTTTATCATCCATTCAGCAGGACATCTCCCCTTCACAGCCTCTCACCAACCACCATCCACACCGGTAAAAAGAGAGCAAGTATTGACTTCATATCAACTCTGTTCTGTGGACAGAAGGTTTTTTATTTTGGGAAATTTCCCAATATTTTACTACAAGAAAATCACCACTGGAAACAATGACATCATCGTGATGGTGTGACTGTTATCGAATGAAATTCGAGTTGGTTAAATCGCCTTTTTAAAGCATTGGCACCTTAAGCTGCCAATCAAACCCTTGAGTGATTTAATGGTGGTGGCAGCGCCATTCCAAGTGTAATCTCTGTGAGACAGACTCATTTTGTGGGGATCATGGGTGGAGTGGGAATTAGAGTAAGAAGTGAGTCTAATACAGTGTCACTGAATCACATTGAAGGGAGTCCCTGTGGCGTTCCTGATGTGTGAGAAACTAGGGCAGGAGACAGAGACACTTTGAAGCCCTGGCACACCTGATCATTCACATGACTAATCTGAAAGCCCTGTTTTAACCAGAAACAGAGACTCTAGACCTGACTTAGTGAAAGGGCTACTTGAGAGTCAACCAACAATAATATCGTCATTTAAAACCTCATAAAGAGAAATGCAATGAATCAATATTTCATTATTTTACAAAGCCCTTACATAGGCCTAATCATAGCCATTGAGCCCATTATCCTATACTGTAGTAGATGTGCAAAAAGCCAGAGGTACCGTGTCCAGATCTACTGTCTGACAAACAATATCATAAGACCCTTTGGGATGGGCTATTTCAATCTGGACCAATAGACAATAACCTAGCATCACCAATCAATGGCTTAGTAACAGCCTACAACATCCTAGCAAATGCATAGCTTAGAAACCACATAACACCCTGGCAAACAGCCAAGCACCCCAGAGTTCACACATTTTCTTTAGATGTAATGATCTGTAATATGCACACACAATTTTGTTATGCAATAAATTATTATAGACTCATAAACTTGTGGCATGAATTGAGAAGTTACCCTGACTGAAGCTGTGTAAATCCAGACTTGACCATCATTACTTTGAGACCTCTAAAACAATGACTTGGACCCATGCCTGGTCTCGACAACAACTCTTCTCTGGAAAGAGGTCTGTTGGCTTGAGCCTCTACTTTTGCACACTGTTTATTTCATTCTCCAGAATCAATTAATGCTGGAATTATCCAGTGAATTCCACTATTCAGCACAGCAAATGACTGGGGCACCCTTGCGTGAAACCAAATTCGAACTTTCAATCCAGGGCGAGCCCACAACCACCTACTTCGCTCGGAGCAAAAACATGCCTCACTTCGACTGTCCTGCCAGTGTCGGTCACCCGTGCAGCCCAGGGCGTTATTTGCGTTCCTCTCCGCTCTGTTAAAAACAACCAATGCAAACAGTGGAGAAGAAAACTTTTGTTTTTAAAATAAAATGCACGTCTGGGAAAAGAAATATCTGCCTAGTGCTGCATTTTTTTTTTTCACAAGAAGCATATACACTGAGGAAACCCTTGAAATCACCGAAAGAGCTGCCAGGCAGGACAAACTCTCACTTCAAATGAGCTGCTCACCTAAAGTGAGCTTTAATAGAGCACTGAACTCTACTCCAGTCATCACTCGGAGAGAATCGCCTCTCGCTCTCTTTTTCTGTCTATCCTAGTATTGTTCTTGCCATTGAACTGCCCGCTTTGATTTGTCTTTGAGAAGGAAGGCAGGCTTTAATTGAAGTGTGTTTGTGCTATCTGTTCGATGCATCGGCCACGCTGCCTTTGTTTGGCCATCAGAGCACCAGACAAGTGGCCCGGCGCTTCTGCCCTCCTCTGCCGCCTCGCGCTGTGATCACAATAAAGAGTCAGTGGGACTGTGAAGGTCACACTGAGATTGAGTCAAACCCAGCAAAATCTCTCCTTAACAGCATTTACCTTTCGAATAACATCAAGGCAGGGCTACGGCATGTCCTGGGCCAATAATGTCACATTACTTCAGTTCAGACATGTAATGCTAGATTTTATTAGCTAAGTGAAATAAAAATATAATGCTCACAAGATTTGAAACTTAAAGTGATAGTTCACCCAAAAATAAAAATTCTGTCACCATTTACTCACCCTCTTGTCATTTCAAGGAGGCATGAATTAAAATCACAATTTTAACCCGAGCTTTTGTTATATAAGAGGGAATCGTATTCACGCGAACATCATGTAAGTGTCAGAACTGAAAACGCCCTTGTTACTGAGATTACATCTGTTATTGACACCAGGCCCAGAGAACGCCAGGTTCTGGAATGCACCTATCTATGACGACATTGATAGGTTGAACACCGCCTCCAAAGAAAAATATCAACGACTACTTCTCTAGCCCCGCCCACTGGTTCGCGCATGACAGAACCGGTGGCGCAGAACCAGATAGAGCGAGCAAGCAATAAACAAACATGCCATTAAAGATAGCTAAATATTGTGCCATCCCTGGTTATGGAAGAATACAGTCACTGCATAACCTTCCTTCGGATTCCGATATTAGGAATGCGTGGTTAAAGTTTATTTTTAAAGAAGTTCCAGCTCATGTGGGAAAAACATGGAGCGTTTGTTCGTTTAATTTCTCTGCGGATTCCTTCGTGAACAAGGCACAGGTCGAATTAAAAAGCATTGCTGTCTGTGCCATCAATATTGGATCTGATAGGAATGGCGCAGCAATCTTATGTGAGTAAAACATGTTTGTAGTATGCATCTCCATTGCTTTGTTAGAGATCACTTGATGTGCCCTGAGCACTATTCGCACGAGATTAGTATTACCTGGGGACGTCTAGTCATTTGTATTAATTGCAGAGGTTGTCTGTGATCTTAAGCCCGTGCGAATCGCCATCTCTGTGATTTGGTGGGCTCATATATTATTTTTCAAGGTTTTATCCACCGTTTGCGAATAATGGAGGCTGTTTAGAGTATTTTGGTATTATTTCGGGTGCTGGGTGATATCCATAAGTTACCGGGAGTCTCCCATTTGTTTATTTATCATGGAAACTCTCATAACATTTGAGACCCGTGATTGCGGTGATCTTTTGTCCGGTTCGCGATCACGGGTCTCAAATGCTGACAGGTACGGTCATATACCATTAAACGCAATACAAGTATAGGCTATACAAACTATACGCAAAGCCTTGCCATCACATCCGGGAAATAAGTCAGTAAATTTGAGTCAAATCATCCCGTGTGAATGCGTCACATGAAATACTGATGTGGGGAGGTCATTTATAAATCACAGGAGGTCTCCAGATAATACTGATGCCGTGCGAAAACTGTGAATGGTGCTAACGTGTAAGCTAACGTTACGTCTCGAACCAAATTCACAGAAGGCTCCAACTACGCAAACTGCTATCCAATCAAAGCGGTGGGCGTTTACTTCCAAGTGTCTTCAATGCGGCACGCCCATTAAAACCGAGCATTTGCAGAGCTGGCCTCAAAACCTGGGTAGAAAATAGCCTATTACTTATTGATTTTGATGATTTTTAATGTAAAAACCACGCAAACGTCATAAGTAGACCTCGTACAACAGTATAAAACAATAAACAACACCACTTCATCGCACCTTTCAAACCTGTATGACTTTCTTTCTTCTGTAGAACACAAAAGAAGATATTCTGAAGAATGTTGTTAACTGCATTGGTTTTGTGTCCACAGAATTGAAGTGAATGGGGACAGTGCTGATCAGTAACCAACTTTCATCAAAATATCTTCTTTTGTGTTTTGCAGAAGAAAGTAAGTCATAAAGGTTTGAAATGACAAGAGGGTGAGTAAATGATGATTTTCATTTTGGGGTGAACTATCCCTTTAAGAGAGACCTCATTTGTGTTTTTCTTTCCTCCGGGCGTATACACTGAAATTAATACATATATATACTGTATACAGTAACAGTCAAGTGTTTCTCACAATCCTAATGATATTCTAAAGGTTTATGCTTACATGTATTTTATATAGACAAATACTACAGACAACATATCAAATGCAGGCTGAGTTGTTCTTATACTGTATCTAAAACTAAAGTTTTTTTTAAGTTATTTTTAAATAACAAGTTCAACCAGAGAGTGAAGGAATAGCAGCCAACAAGTGCCAAGAATATATATGGGAACTCCAATAACTGTGTGAGGAAATACTGTACTTAAAGATGAGAGGAAGAATGCCAAGAAGTTTTCAAAATGGTTATAAAGGCAAACTGTGAATATACTTTGAATCTAAAATATAAAATGCGCATGACTCCATAGCCTCCAATAGTAATAATGTAATTTAAACTGACCCGCTCAAACCTAGTATTGTAAATAATTAAGAAAAAAGATTTATAATCCTATTCCTACCACTCCTCAGACACCTCCTCTGTCTGTTTGTTCTACATCAGTAGCTACATGATCTTCTGTAGACATATCGCAAATCTATTAATCGCAACCAATGAGTCTCACCGGGATAAACAAAGGAGCCATGTTTAGATGTTAACAAGCAAACCATGCAAGAAAAAAAAGTAAAATCCAGATATCCGGGGTCAGCTGAAATGTGACAAAACGTGAAATATCTTCTAATGCTCGTTCTCATTTACTGATTGTTTACCTGCACGGTGTTGCAACCTTGCTTTGCATAATAACCTACAGATGCAGTTTTGATTCAATGCATCTGCTCAGCTCCAGAAACGCATCCAGCGGCATTGTTGCATATCCTTATCATATTCCATTTCTTTCATTTTTCTTTTTGAATTATTTTTCCAGACTAACAAAAAGATGACAAATAAAACTAAACAAAATTTGCATTTCCTATAGGAAATAACACTGCGTGCAAGGCAGCAAAAGAACAGCCTTAATGTTTTAGGCCAGTTTATGGTTTCAGGCTATGGTTCTGAATTTCGTTTTCCAGTCGACAGCTATAAAAGGTTAACTTTATTCAGAAACCACAATTTATTCAGGAAATTCAATATGCAAAAGATGTATAAAAGAATACCAATTGGGTATGCAAATATTACAATAACGCCATCACTGTTACACTTTGAAGTATCAGCGCAAAAAATCGTTGAGAAATTTTCAAACTTTAATCCTAAATGTCCTAAAAAGTCATGTTTACGTGAACCAAAAATAGACGGCACACCTCGGGCTGAAAGTATCTACGGAACAGTTTGAATGGAGTGTGTATTTTAAGTGGTCCAGGATGAATTAATTGAAGAAGTTTAAAGCTTAGGGTTAGAGCTTTCGAACAAACCCCTCACCAGAATGTTTGAGGAATATCAATACAGAGCTGCCTTGCAAGCACTGTAATAAATAAATCATTGAGTACAAAGATGAATTTAGGAGTGAGCTGCTGCCAAGGCGTAATATAATTCATGGCCATGCATCAATGTTACTGGCAACTGCTCCGGCACTATAAGGCAAAACTCACAGTGCCAGGTGCAAGCACATCAATCCCCTCATCATAGAAGAGCACAGAGAGACAGACGGAAAGTGGGAGAAAGACAGACGGAAAAATAGTTTTGTTTACCAATAATTAAAATAACACATTTTTCTAACTGTTTCCAGGGACAGAGAGAGAGATAAGAGAGAAATATACTATAAAGTTAGCCTTGAACTCTGTAAACAACATACTCATCTTGGATCACAGACACAAAAGCTTCTGTCAGGTAATATTCCTCAATTGACTCTTCGCATGGAGTTTGATCGACCAATCATAACGCCGATATTATGCGCCCCCTGTTGCAATTCGCCATTTTGTCCGACAATCAAAGCACAGAGTTTAACCAGCTGCACATTATGCGGTTTTAAAAAGTCCTTCGCAAATGTTACTGGTCGTCGCACTGTACGAACATGTGTGGAATCCTAGTTGTCATAATGTACAACAATAAAGACTTCTTAAAACAGACTCATACAAGAAGACTTGTCCGGAGTTTTACCTCATAGACTGACTGTCAAATGATCCGCGCTGAAGGACTGCATCTCATCCAACACTGCCAGAATTTTATCGGAGGTCAAATTTGATCTTAGGCTAGAGCTTCGATCCTTCTTTTGTTTACTTTATTCTGAGTCACTTTCACATCCTGAATATATACTTCAAATGCATATTGCAGACTTTCTTATTGCTTTTGGCTGAAAGAACACGTCACTTTTTTCCAGAAACGATTATTTCACGATAAATATTCTTTAGTGCAGTGGGAGCGCTTTGGCTGATGTCGACTCGGACATAGCAAAAGGGGGCGGGCTTTGCCAAGGGTCAATTGTGCCAATAGACCATTTTGGAAGAAAAATGTAACTACAGTGTGCATCTAAATGTTAAACAAAAATCATTAAGAATTAATTATATACAGTATATACAGTATGTGTGCAGAAAGGAAAATGGAACACAGAAGTGCTTTTGGATCGTGTTTACATCTTCCAAAAGGGTCTATATGCCGTATACCAAACGTCTACTGAGAAAAAAAACACTCCTTACTGAATGCATTTGCCTCTAAAAACATTTTCCTTATCTAAGTAAAAACGAAATGACATCTGATCAAAAGCTTTTGCTTAAGGAAATGTTCAGGGGGGGAACAACTGTATTAAGTTTTGCATTCAAACTTTTTGTGTACAGCGTACACATCTTGTATACTGTATGTATTATCAGATGACCAAACTGAAGAGGCAGGATGCAGATGCAGGATGTGTTCGAGTGGCTGTTTCCTTATGTTTTGTCTGTCTGCCTTTTCAGCAATCCCAATGTTTTGCTGCTGGCAAACTCACAGAGCGGTTAGGAATTACTTATTTAACAGATAGCAATTCTTCTGTTGTCAGCGAAAAAAGGGCTTCTTGTCCATAACAGGGAAAACCAATGCAGTGTGAAATCAGAGGTCATTCAGAGACAAATAGTGTTAACGGGAGAGAGCAGAGGTTAGGAATTGTCTTCTTCATCCAACATTAATTAGTGTCTAAACACAACACAACACTGCAAACGGCAATGACAGCATTTATTCATCAATTCCATTTTTTTAAGAGATGGTAGAAACATGCCTTTCTTCTGTTACCGGCAACAGTTTAACAACTATAAATGTTTCCTTAAAGGAACAGTTCACCCAAAAATAAAAATTCTGTCATCATTACTCACCCTCGAGTTGTTCAAAATCTGTATAAATGTCTTTGTTCTGATGAACACAGAGATAGATATTTGGAAGAATGCTTGTAACCAAACAGTTCTTGGCCATAATTGACTACCATAGTAGGAGAAATAACAATAACGGTTTGCTTTCCTACATTCTTCTAAATGTTTTCATTTGCGTTCAACAGAACAAAGAAATTTACAAAGCAATTGTTCCTACTATGGTAGTCAATGGTGGCCAAGAACTGTTTAGTCACCAGCATTCTTTCAAATATCTTTCTATGAGTTCATCTGAACAAATACATTTTTATCTATTATTTATTATCAAGAGCCAGTAATAAATGCAGAACCTTACGCAGAGCTGTAATCTACAGCCAAGCAGCACGTTTTGGCTACGAACAAGAGATAAGGTCATCCATGAGGAAGTAGGAAATGCAAAAAAAGAAACCCTCCATTCTACTGTCTGCAATAGACACAGCCAAAACACTGAGCAGGGGAAGCAAGGGGATAATAAATAAGAAAACATCTGCATTCGGCTTATCTCGTGGCACTGCTGTTTAAATGGCATGTCCATCATTTTCTGGATCACAGTGGTTATTCACGGCTTACAGCGGCGGAAATTCTTTGAGCCAAGAGGATCACACCTCAGTCGGAAGGACAGAGATAAGGACAAGCCTGAGGCACTTAGACACCTCACCACAATGCTTTAACACGGAACGACATTCTTGTCAGAAGATGGTGGAATGACAAGCGAGACAAATCTGAGCTTCTATTTTTTTCTAGTTTAATATTCTCAAGACTGGGTTTTTAAAATCTCAAGGTTGATGATGGACAGGGCTCGTAGGGGTTCATAAGAATGAGAGTGAAATATTTTTCAGGAATTTTAAAGGAACTATAATCAGGCCACCAACCTCGATTACATCACCAAGAATTCTTTCCGATTCACACTGTGTATCATGGTTCCTTATAAAATGAAAACAACAGGTTATTAACCACACATTCATCTTTCTCTGACATTTAGAACCCAGTGAGTATTTATTTGAGTGTTAAATTACAATAAGGAAACACAAAAACTGGATAGTTTTAATTGAAAAGGTTAAAAATGGTTTTATAACACACAAGACAGTCAAAGCAAAAGCATCAAGCATTTACCAGGAGCAAATGCAATATTGAATATTCAAGCACATTTAACATTCTAAGCCCTGTACGAACCCTAGATCCATGACATTTTGCATATGCCTCCCCAGACGCAAACCGGCACTAAGACGAGCCACACATTGTCTCCAAACATCATTAAAAAGTTAATAATTACATTAGCTTCCTAAATTATGTAAATGCCCAAGGTTTCACAAAAAAGGCTAAGCGTTCCCACAAAATCCCACAGAGGCTGTACAGGAGTCTGTTTAAAACCAGATGTGTATGTCCCATCCCAGCCAGAAGCACTGCGGTGCTGCACCCCTGCCAGCGAGGAGCCCTGTCATCAAACCTCCCCCAAAAGCACCGCACACCCATCCATCCCTCCGCTTGTCTAATTAAACACAGTTAACATTCATCTCAAGGTCTTATGCAGATGAGCAAAGAGGGAGACGAGGTGCACGGCGCGTTAAGAAAAACAACATGGTAGCGGGCGTTGGGGCAAATTGAGACTTGGCGAGATATCTTCAATTTGACCTCATTCATCAATTAATTAGAGCTATTAGGGGGTGGTGGGCTGGAACAAGCGCAAGAGTCATCGCCGTCTCATTCCTGGCTCCTGGTAAATGACTTCTGCCACTCCTCTCGTGCCTCGGAGCTGACACACGTCACTCAGGCTGTCACTTTTCACTGACGCAAGCACGCAAATAAAAACACACAATGCTTTGACGGAGACGATTGAGGAACCTTCACCTCTATTGGCTGCAGTCCTTAAAGAAAGTAAATCCTCCCCCACAGAGAAAGAGTGACCATTTTCTAGTTTTTCTTGTCTGTTTTACACGTAATGATCAGGATTATGAATATAATCATTTACTTATGGACTACAGAAAGCCAGAAGGGTTCAGGGAAAGCGAGTTGCGGGAACTCGCAATTCAATTTTTTCAATATGGGATCCATGGCCAGCCATGTGGAGCAGAACGGTGCTCCCCGGGATCTTGTTTGTATCTGTCTACACAACATGGACCCCAGGGAGCAGGCTCTTAAATTCACTCACCTTCACCAGATAGCACAACCGGGTGGAGCCCAAGCCCCCAATATGGTCAAATGCAGTCCCTTTGTGGGCTCTATATGAAATGTTTGCATCTAAACTAGTAATGTGCACGAGTACCCAAGAGTACACGAGCACTTGGAAATGACAGCCATGATCAATCATGAAAACAATAATTGTGTAATTAAAAAAGAATAACTGTTGATAAAAATGCAATCCTGTAAGATACAGTATGGGCAAATACTGCAAAAAACGCCTTAGTTTTAAATGTTTTAAATTTACTAATTTACTCACCCTAATGTCATTTCAAACAGAACACAAAAAAAATATTTTGAAGATTGTTGGTAACCAAACAATATTGGCACCAGTTGACTTCCATTATGTGGACACAAAACCACTTAGACATTTCTCAAAATCTCTTTATTTGTGTTTTACAGAAGAAATAGTCTTATGACGGTTTTAAATTACATGCGGGTGAATAAATGACTACATTTTTTTATGAATGAACGATCCCTTTTATGTGCTGCCAGTGAATGTTAAAACTGTTAAAACCAGTGCGACAGAAATTTAATTTTTTTTACTCAAAACACTGCCAACTTTCAAATGACAGGAACAGAAACTTCCTCATACATCAGACTACAGCCTTTTCACTCTTCCTCTTGTCTTTTTCCTCACTCTCTTTCTCTCTAAATAACGTGAATGGACTGTCGCCCAGGTGGCTGTATTTGGACAGGAATGGGCCCGTAATCCTGGGGTTTTAATGTGGGGCTCAGGCAGGGGGCAAGTGAAGAGTCGCATCTGTGCCGGAGAGCAACAAAAAGTGCACGGATGGAAATGGCCGAGCGAAGCTGAGCTCAGTAGCGTTGAGGAAAGCGATGATGAAGTACGACATTAGCGCAGTGATTAACTCCTCTCCTGCTCTTCCTCTTCTCCGTTCGGTCCCATTTCCTCCAGCATGTCAAGCTGTTTTGATCATTCCGCGTGAGATTCCCTCGGCTCGCCGTCCATCTGTGTGTGAGAGAGCTAAAACCAGTGTGCAGTTATATGGAAGACTCCACACAGATAACTCCTCGGGATCCAGCCGTTACAGCATCCGAAGCCACAAAAGCACCTGAAATTTTCATGAGGTGGAGCCCCATCTGGTGAGCCGACTGGTTCACGTATAACAACAGTGGTGATTATGGACACAAATGTTACTGTACAAAGAAGGTGTTATGCCAGGTAAACAGTATACTGATCGGACTCATGCTGTTTACTGATCTTACAAAAAATCACTTTCTACACAAATAAAGAACTATATTGATATACCCTAAAGTTTTACAAAGTATATATATACAGGTATATGAAGAGTTTAATTCCAAAACGAGATAACTTTTTTAAAAATTCAAAAATCATGTTTTTTTATTGTGCATGCCAATTAATATCAATCAAAATTTGTTTTGATTTAAGCCATAACAACTAAAAAAAAAATACAGCTAACTAACACAGTAAAACACAATAAAAACACGATAACAAAAAAAAACATGATTTTTGAATTTTTAAAAAAAACTAGTTATCTCTTCATACATATATACTATATATATATATATATTTGTGTGTGTATATATGTATATATATGTATACTGTATATATTTTTTTTATGTAGCTCTACCTAAAACGGTCATTAAACCATTAAGGAATCTGCAAGTTGCATTCTTGTTAGAAAAAGCAGGTGGCATTTTATCTACCACTGATCAACAGGCCAACAGTCTGGCCATCTCACACAGCGAGCCCTCATGCTGCTGTGGCCTGTTGTCATATCGCACATACCTCGCAAACCTAAAACCTAAAGCCTAAATCCTCACGCACAACAAAGAGCTGACCAGATGAACTGGTGTCTCAAAGGCAACGCTGTGGAAAGTTCTGTGTAGCAAACACGTCTGGCTCTTGTTCAGGGCGCATTCTCCGCTGCCACCCAGGGCCTGAGGGGAGGCGGGAGCCGTGTCGAACACGTTTCTTAGAGCGGGGCCTCTGAGGGACCTCTTTGATATGCAGATTATCTTGCCCCGTGGAAGGTTCGTCACCAGCACCCAGCGCTGTTAGTTAGCATTCTTCATTATTACGGCAAAAACGCTAAACAAGAATAAATGGTCTCTTTCATTCGCAAAGACAGTTGAAAAATTGAATCATTACGTGAACAACTATTGTTTGCCAGGAAAAAAGCCGTAGGATTGCGGGCTGTTATTACAAGAGAATATGGATGAACAAAAACTCGCAGCGAGAAGGAACTGATTTCACCGGTAATTCACCCTCTCCGTTCAAATTATCTTCTGATGTTTGGTAACACGCATGTGCTGACAGCGAAAGACAACACTGACGATGGCAGAAAGCAGAGCATCGTGTCAACTCCGCGCAGCAGGCGTGACAGGAATTTGGCCTTGTAACAACAAAAACAACCTTTCCACAGCCATCGTGCTTGCATAAACACAGAAACTTTGGCTCTCATTCCAGTGGCTAATTCTATTAAAATGATGTCACTCTGGATTTAAATCATTCAGGTTGAATAAGTGGAGCTCTTTGACTTTACCCAACCAACCACAAGGACACGACATGCAAGTTCTACCGTGGATCACCATAACTCTGGTCTACCCTGGAGATGTGCATTTAACTCTTCTCGGCTCTGCTTACAAAGTCCCTGCAGGTTAGGAGGAAAGCTCCACTTTCTATGAGCGAATAATTACAACACTTTCTCTCCCCGATCACATCCCACTGTCTCTCATCTATTATTCAGGTTTTAATTTGGCTATTTGAGTTTTGCTCTCGTTGAAGACAAGTAAGCCACCTGCTATATGGCTTTTCATCAATTAAGTAAATCCACACAAGTCAACAGACACCCCTGCTGAGATTGACCATTAAAGGGGTTATTGATATAACACGCTCTCCCCGGCCATTATCCTCCTAATTCATGTGTAATTGCGTCTGTCGGGGCTTTTTAACTTTTCTCCACATTTGTATGGACGATCCGAGGCTCGTATAAAACACGTCCACATAACTGTCAGAGCATCAGTCGCCTCCCATCTCGCTCGTATTATTGATTGTTTTAAAATCTTTGCGGCCGAGAAGATTAAAAGTTTCTTTGAGCTTATTACAAATGGTCACCAATCTGAGCATTCGCTTTATCCAGTTCTCTCTCTCTACAGACTGTGAAAGACCAGCTGGCCAATCTATCAGAGAAATTCTCTAAGGCCATAATAATATGCAATTGGTGCAAAGCTAAAAGAAAAAACTGCTTTTCACAGGGATCTATTGCTCATTGTATCTTGTGTGTCACGCGAGCCAGAAATCGATACTCATCAATAGTCTATTAATAGCCCGGTCGCCGGTCGGTTCAGTCTGCAACGCAGACTATCAGCGAGACCTGCTAGTGAATAGAAGAGAGCTCAATAAAATCTGATATCCTCCTCTGTTAACACAGAGAGCCTCTTAATCATCTCTCTTTCCCATTGAGTTGCTCATGCGTATTTGTAATGGGTCTGCTTGGTGCAACATTAAACGATTCTCTGGTGGATGAAGGTGGAAAGATTAGTGTTTGGGTGGAGTTCGAGCAGGAGCGCTTCTAGGGTCACTGATTATTCGAAGGTTAGCATGGATCCTCGCAATGCACGCTATAATGAAATATTGAAAAATATAGAAAAAATATAGAAAATGTGCAAATAGTCAATAAAGTCAATAAAAACAAAAGAATGCTCATTAACCTTAGGGTCAGTGTCAGTTAAACGACAAAAATTGACACTTACAGTCTTTTAAATAAAGCGCTATTCGGACAGGACTAGTTTAACAGGAGGAGGTTTGAGAAATTCATGTTTCTCAGACGTACTCTGTGATTTTAATCCCGTGTGAGTCTGCCAAGTCTGTTTTTTTCTTACACGATCTCTGTAAATATTTTAGAGTAAATTACCTACTGTTTTTCGCTCAACTCAGTGGTTCTCTGAGATATCTAATCCCATCCGAATGCGAATGTCTGTGATTGCTGACAACATCTTTTCAAAACGCGTTTCTTTACGCTGTATTTTCCACATACCGTGATTGTTTGTAACTCTTCTTTGCCCCACCTCTCTGAAACGCGCAGATTTTTAACAAAGCTCATCGCTCTGAAAAGTGAGGTGTGCTATGATTGGCCAGTTATCCAGTGCGAAGTGATTGGTCGAATAATGCAAGCGTGTGATGGAAATGTAACGCCTCTTACCATATTTGGAACATCAGGTTCCAAAGCAATTGTACTGACAGGAACACCCACATTACTTGCGTATACATTTGGGCGGTCTTAGTCAAATCATACCACGACCTGAAGTAGATTTGTGAGGGTGTGGTTACACAAGGCGTTTCAGGCAGGTCTGGGTGAGCATTCACTTTTAGAAAGAATGCATCTTTTGTTTCCGACACTTTACATTTGCAATTTTACATGTCTAATAAATGCATGGGCAACTTATAACACACCAAAGAAACAGAAAAACACGTGTTCACGCCATATGACCCCTTTAAAGTGAGCGAGCTGTCTTCTGATCATGAGCATTTAATCTACCTTAAATTATTTCACATTAGCGACGTGTACACAATTATTAAGCCTAGATGATTGCTTGACAAACCATTTTTAACTGGAGCCAAAACGTTTCTGTACTCCAAGTAAATAGAAAAGTAGTGAAATTAGTTGAGAAATGAAAACGATGTTGTGTTTTTATCCAGAAAATTGCATCTCCACCATTCACTCGTATGTCTTTGTCTTCGGCTTTTGCCCTCACCAATATGGCGGCGGCGTTGACATTTAATAAATGCTGAAGATTAAAATATGCTGAATAACTAAATTGCTAATTGTGAGTTCATGTAGGTTATAGTTTACTAAAAGTAAAACATTTAAAACATTTTTGTTCATTTAAATTAGGCTACATAAAATATTGAACTAAATATAACTTATAAACGTAGAAAAACGAAAAGTAGAAATGTTGCCTGAGTAACAAGTTAACGCACTAACATTATTAACTGAAAATAAAAGCTAAACTAAAACTGAAATAAAAATAAATTAAACATATAGCTACATAAAAAAATAATCAAATGACAAAAGTGCATAATAAACTATAATTAACATAAAAACTAAAAATATAAAATAAAATCTCATTCAAAATATTAATACAACTACAATTAAACTGAAAATAAAACTATAAATAATGGTAACAAATTACTTATGTTAATAAATACAACTTGTAAAGTGTTACAGACTGTAAATAAAAACATATTGAGATTATAAGAAAAACGTTCAATCAATGGTGCAATAAGTTGGCACCATGTCTTAAGTTTTTTAAGAGCACAACAGTTTATTCTGCGTTTTTACATCTGTAAAAAATTCAGTATCTATTTAAAAAAAACGTAATTTCTTTGATGTTGTCTGCAAACAGAACGCTGCAACATCATTTACACGAGCCTGTACATTGCTGCAAAATATGCTATGATATACCAATATTATTATAATTATATTGTAATTTATGCAAATAATCAAAGATTTAGCTTGTCTTAATATATTTAACAGTGATAAAAATAATCAGGCATTAAAGAGCTGATAGTTGTCAAAATAAAGCTTATACAAACACTAAAAACATTCAGGGCTATGTAATATTAAATGACACTAGTATCCATGGTTTTCCATCCTATGAAGGGACATAATGTGGATGCCCCTAGACACTCTCCAGGCATCTAACCTTCCCATGTACTGACCGTAGTGAGAACACATCACATTCAGTCTTTCTGCATTTCAGCTGAGGAGGGATAACTATCTGACGCCTGTGGGTTGGTCTCCAGGCACCTAACCTGACCAAACACTAATGACGACCCATGAAGGACAAATCCGGTGAGCTGATGGTTATCCAGACTAGAGCGGCACAATCCTATCACTTTGCCCGTCCCCAAGCTCTAAGTGAGGCACAGCCATCTGGGACGCTGGGCAACAGATGTATTTTTTGAGGCAGAAGGTCACTGTCAAACCCAACAGACAAGCCCCAGCTCCTCGTCTTCTTCCTCGGCTAAGCAGCTTGTGGTTTCTCGCCGGGGCTTCAGATTGGAGGACGGGGTCTGATCATGTGATCTCCCCTCAGCCCGTTCAGCAGGGACCCACCCGCTCCGATAGCACGGGGCCGTCACATTCGTCTCTGTCAAAATGCGGCGTGCCATCCATTCATCAGCTCTGCCAGGCACTGCCACCCCCCCGCCCTGAGACCGTGCATATCCAGGCCTCACTACATTCCAGTCATATGCTAGAGCCGCTCACCGCAACACTGATGTTTTTATTTATTAGGCCTTTCATTACCCTGGAGGTAAAAATCCAAATGCACTACAATTGCCCATACAATAAACCCGCTTCCCACTCTGAAAGTTAAAAAAAGAAAAAAATCTGGGCTAAAGTGCGCTTCTGTGCGCACCGGCCTATTTTCTTTTTGTTTATGCAGGTTTAGACAGGTCTAAATGGCAATTCCACAGCATTACTCTTTCCCCGACCGAGGAATTCGGTCATAACTCATAACCTTCGCCTGAAGCGCAACCTCTCTTCAATCTTCATGTGAATATGCAAGGAAAAACCTGATTCTGCTTTATGACCCACACGCCGTTTATAAAATGAATTTTTACGCTTATCATTTCAAACTGAGAACGCCTTCATCTAGGTGTGACCGGGAGATTCGAAAGCAATCTGGCCAATTTCAGCATCTGAAGAACCCCTGGTTCAATACTGTCCGCAAAAAAAAGCATTATTGATCCCGGGACGGTAAATTCAATATGGTCTAAAGAAGTTAAAATTGTGGATCTACAAGCCAAGCAATTCAATAGTGTTGAACTCATGCAGTGGAGAGGATCTTGGTCCTGTCTGATTCAATACAACAAACTAGGAAAAGGGGCTAGGAGGGCCGGGGAAACCAACAAATGCAATACTGAGCTGCCTGCGAGGAGATCTAAGAGTCAACAAATTTAATACAACCTCTTTATCCCCCTCATATGTTCTGGCAACTAGATTTAGTGCGAGGAGGTCCCCCAAGTCCCCTGAGGCAGCGAGGAGAGTGTTCTAAATAAACCGGAGTGTTTATTGCGTATCTCTCTCAGATGCCGAGCCAAGCCTCGCTTTAATTATGACAAATCCATGCCATGTGCTTCTCATGTCTGCCAGTAATGAGGAACGTTTAACCCCCAAAAAAGCAAAACAATGCTCTAAACAAGCTATTGAAAAAAATGGTTAGGTTCGAAACCCGCCGCCACTATGTTGGGTGCATTTCTATGCTGTTGCTAGGGTGTTCCGGGTTGTTTCTAGGCTACTGCTAAGTGCCAGGTCAAAAGTGTCCCCAACTATGTCTTTAAAATATTCTGATACCTAGATATGGCCTCCTTTAATGCAAGTCTATGCGATTTCTTCACCCATTTGGTCGCCCGCCTGGAAAAAGTCAAGAAAAGTACAAGAAAAGTTGCATGTCAAAATTTTATATAACCAGCATAACCTATGAGCGATACTGTGAATGATAAAAGCAAAATCTTGCTTTCGACTCGCTCCTTTCTGGTATTACTGCAATAACAGCATTTTTAGGAATTGTTCACAAGAAAGCACAACTGAGAGGCTTCAACCTGATTAAAATAATAGTTTCCAAATCATTCAAGAGGAACACAATGCGATGGAGTGCACCAGGGCCTCGCGCTCGGGGACGATTTTCTCTTATCTAACGCAGGACATTTATCACCGTGGCCGAATTACAGCATAAATTAAAGAACGATACCAGAGACGATGTTCAGCAGATACAAGATGAACGTTATATATGCCACTCATGAGAATAGAATTAATTTTAAGCAACGCGAAAGCTCTGCCAATAACAAAGTAACTCATTTGAATATCTGCCGCATTCTCTCAAGACATTAGGATGAGAGAGTTCTCGCTTAAACCGGGGAGCGTCGAATGTGCGTAATAAACATTTTTAATTGCGAGCTTTGTTTCATAATTTGTGACCAGTGACATTAAAATAACCCATTAAGTACAAGCTAGCGAACGCGTCGTTCTGACAAGACGTGCGTGAGGGAAATTTTTAGGCTGAAGTTATGCTTCAAACATTAAAAAGATGGCCCAAAATGGATGCTACAGTTGTAATCCTGCACAAAGAGGCAGCTAATAAAAATCAGCTCAAGGCAGATGAAGCACCAGTAATTCAAATGCATTCAAGGCACCCATAAATGAACTCCGCAGAACGCTGCTATTTTGGTCTCTTCTCTTCTCCTTATAGCCTATCTGGCCCTCCTCTGCCTCACAGTGTCATTGCTAAATCTATTTGGGAACGCTGCTAGGAGCAATTGAGTGAAAACGGCTATGTGAACATCTTGAAAATAGCATCTGTCATGAAAATCTGAAGGCTGTGCATGGTAAGACTGGTTAAATAGCCGTGTTCAAAGTGTTTGGTGGCCTGGGGGGAAAAGAATGCATCAGACAGATGGGTAGAAAAAATAGCGTGGGAGTTGAGCCACTTTCTACAGAACGGCTCTGTGATCAAGCATATGACTTTGCTAATCAATGTCTCAATCTGGTTCAGAGTCCAATACATGATATTAAATACAAAAGCTTGCAATATAAATATATAGTAGCGGTGTAAAACAGATCTGTTCCAGTCCTGGCTGCTGATTGGTTGATACACAATGCACTGTAGTAAGTAACAGATGTGACACCCTTTCATCTGCTGTATATACAGTATCGATGCACAGTACCCGACAGCATTCTTTTAATGTTTACATGTTAGTGTAAGAACAATGATGCAAATGATTGTCTTTAATATATAAAATAATCAAGAAGGCGTTTTTATCTGCTACATTGTGGAAGTTTTGCTGACCTAATCATAGCAGTCATCTTGCCTTCTAGAAATTTTCACAAAAAATGAACTTTAGATTTATCCAGTGTACAAAAAAAACAAACCATATTTGAATAACACTGATAATTCACCAACGTTCTGTCTAATTCCATTTCAAACTAGCAAATCGGAGGTGAGCCGACGTTTAAATCAATATTCCCAATGACCCTTACAGTACACCTCTAAGCAGATTTTCCAAGCAACCAAATTGCCTTTTGAATTGATTTCATCTGCTCCACCGTAATGAAACCGACTCCAAAACCCGAATTAAAAAACGCGTCAATCAAGCCGTCTAACCACGAGCATCTTGGTCAGTAATTAAAGATCTGATAACGGGTTTGATCGATGATTTCATAAAGAGCTTCTGAAAGACGGCGTCAACTCTGTTCCACCCCACTCTTAAAAACGACACGGGCCTGACTCGTGTTTTGTCAAAGGAAGATAATTTGAGTTCAGCGTCAGCCCCTTGAACCTCAAAGAACATGTTCATTTCCATGACTTTGATTTCATTATGCATCAAAGATAAGTGTCCCTCTCTCTCTACAGCCCAGAACTCTATTTGTCAATGTCATCGAACAAAGGCAAGGGGCGACTTATTCATGCCAAACATGCATCCAGTTTCAACTTTTGGATCTCGATTTGAACGCTCTTTTTTAATTAAAAAAGGTCTCCTTTCTTCTCTTTTAGCAGCGGAAAGCTTCTGATACCTCCCTCTCTCTCCCTTCCTCTGCACGCAGTGCCAGCCCCTGAGAAGAGTCAGGCATGATAACATATCTTTCAATTACAGTTTTAATGTGACTCCCATTCTTCTACCACTCAGTGCCATCCCCTCTCAACAGAGCATACCTGCAAATGGAGAAGTGACACATGGGCCTGCATAGAAACGGCTTCAATTACAGCTCTCACGCTCTGGTGGCGAGCAGGAAGTGTTATCAGTGAGCTGCTGTGGAGGTGCGCACGGACGTGCGTCGGGCTCGGCTGCTAAAGAGCGGGAGAAAAGCTCAGAACGAGAGGGAAGACGCACCCCTCCTCCCCCTCCTCCCCTACCTACCCAAACCCTCCCGCCACCCTTCAAAAACAGACAGGAGGGCAGATTGAGGCCTGAGATTAGCAGACGTGTGCGCACAGAAGGCCAGAGAGATACAGTATTGAGAATGAATGGCCGTGTCGTGTTGTCAATGTAGTAACCTTGGCAACAGACGGGACACTATTTTTGTCCCCTTGTCTGGCCACTAGGGTGGTGGATGCGTGTAGCAGAAAACGTAAGAGGGTTATTTTACAACAACAAGGACTGGAGGCCAAAACCAACAGAACTGACTAAATAAGCACCATTAAAGTGTCTGCTAAACATTTTTGTGAAAGCTAAACATAGCTGCTGTCCTTCCAAAACCTCGGATGTTCAATGTTCATGATTCCGCGGTAATGTCAAAGTTGACAAGCACTTTCTAATACTTTTTATTGGTTAGATATTTGCAAAACCCAGTGACTAACACAAAGGGTGACAAATTATAATGATTTATGGCAAAGAAAATGTTTACGACGAAATATGGAGGTTTCAGAAGGCCACGGTCAAATCATTAGTTCAATTAAAATTAGGACTGTCAAACGATTAATCGCGATTAATCACATCCAGATGAAACGTTTGTGTATACATAATATACAGTATATGTCTGTGCACTATGCATATCAATTTTGTATTTATAAACACATACACGCATATATTTAAGAATTTTTAAAAAGTGTATTTATAATTTAAATAATTGGTAAATATAAATAAATACATCTATTTCCTGAATATTTATACATGTATGTGTATGCTATTGTGTTTATAAAACACAAGTGTTTACAAAATGAATATGCACAGTATACAGAAATATATTATGTTAACACTAACTTCTATTGTGGATGCGATTAATCGTTTGACAGCCCTAATTTAAACCATTATGATCATGAGGTGCCAATCATTCTTCACGTTCAACGGATGGGGGCATGTCTAACTGAGCGACCTGTCAAACTTTACTTTGAGCATCAAACAACTATTAAACCAGCTCTGCTCTTCCCAAGCACCCTCATTTCTGTCTGTCAACGTTCTCTTTTTAATTAAAACGAATGTATCATTCATAGTTGAAAGGGCTCTTGTTCAAGGGCACATTCGGTTCATTTCTGAGCAAAACGACCCTTCATTTGGTCGCTCTGTGATTATTTGCTACTAGTGGGAAGTCAAAGTACTGTATTAAAATCTAATCTGTACACACCAACCTGGCAAACGCTGATGAGCCACGAACCATTCATCATTGCCATTACTCCACCTCCTACCATCATCCTTCATCCAACGCGGCCCAGCTCTCCACCTTGAGCCCCAATCCACTCTTCCTTCCACCCTTTAGAGCCATTTATTGCTCTACGTTCACTCTGTTCTTGTCTCTCTTGCTCTTTATCCTGCGTCAATCTTTGTAATCTTTGTTTGTCTGCCTTCTGCCGTGGTCCACCTCCATACCGTGTTAATCTTCGTTTATTGTCGTCTTAAATTGCAGCCCAGACTGCTTACATCACATGCTCCGGTGTTCAAGCATGAAGTCTGTCTAAGATGACCGTTTGCTGGTGGCCAACCATCCTTCAGGTACAGCTACTGTGTTACCAGCCTAAACTGGATTTTCCAGCAGGTTCAGTGAACTGAAACATGCTTTTTGCTGAATACAAATCTACAGTAGACACAAGGGAAAACATCAAATCTACAACGGCAGATGCAATCCAAAGCATACTGCACAACACAATGTAATGCTTCATTATAGTACTTTGGCTCTAAAACTCACAGGGACCGTGATTTAAGACGCATCTTGAAGGAGGCGAGATTTAAAGGGGATGTTAGTAACATACGAGGCACAAGCGATGAACCACGTGCATTTGTATAATGTTCATGGCAAAAACAATTAAAGCCAGCCTGTCAAAGATGTTAACTCTTCTCGTGTTGTCGTACATATGGGCTTCGCCAAATGTAAACAAACCTATTTATATTTTAATGAGCCATGAAGCGCACATCTTGTGCGTGTGGGTGGGTGAAAGCGAGGGAGGGAGTTAAGTCATCTCGCATGTTATTTTATTAGCTAAGGTTTCCCAGACCTGCAACCACAACAAAGCAGTGTGCGGCATAATAAAAAGGTCCATACAGACAGGGATGGGCAGTATTTATGATACTTGTATTTTAAGTACGTATTTTAAATTGTCATTTGTATTTGATAGGGTTAACGAAAATAGCTTCATATTTTGTATCAAAATACTTTACTGAATTTTTGTAGTTTAAAAATACTTTAAAATACTTTGTAAGAAGTCTACATCATGACATAAAAATGCGGCCTCTGATTGGTGCCTACTCAGTGATTTGCCCAGACTTGAAAACAGAAAACAGATCCATATGGAAGAAAGGTGGTCAAGGTAAGAAACGTGCAGGCTGCCAGATTTCCATCGTCTTTTGCATAAATTGCTATAATTTGTAACATTTCATGTTACTTTTGGTGTTTGTTTTAGCTAAATAGTTTGCCAATTTATATAATGTGTTGTGTTGAAAGGCATCAGTAGCTAATGAGACCTGTGATCTCAGTTTGACTGTTTTTGTTAGACTTTGTTAAGTTGACAAATTCTGTTTCTACTTTCCGATTACATTTCTGGCTACATTTAAATATATTTGGCTTCAACATATGGCTACAAAACATATTGATCATTTAATTATTGTTGAAATGCTAAAAGATTTTTTTTACTTCCAAATAGGTGTCCAATGATGATAAATAAATATTTGATTGCTTACCCTTATCAAAGTAGCTGTAGTAGGATCATGTTTTTGTATACTTTGTATACTCTGGCAGCTTTTGCCAAAGGGGAACTGGAATCCCCTGGTTGGGCCTGGGCTCTCCTGAGGTTTTTTTTCTCGATTAGAGTTTTGGGTTCCTCGCCACTGTTTGCATACTGTTTTTTTGCACTATTTTCCTGGCCGGGGGGCTGCTTTAGAATTTTAAAGTTTTACTTAATTAATATTGCATATAGGAATTTATTGTCTGTTATATTTGACCTGTGCTTCCCTCTCCATTATCTTAAATGTGTGCTCTCACTGTGCGTGCCGGCATGCGTGTGTGCGTGTCTGTGCGTACTTGTCTGTGTACGTGTGTGTGTGTGTGTGCGTGCGTGTCTGTGTGTCTGCGCGTCCGTGTGTGTGTGTCTATGTCTACGTGCATATTGTGTGTGTGGAGTGTTTTGTATGTGGGTATGTCTGTTTTCTGCGTTTTCACCTTTTTCTTGTTTTTACAGGTACAAGTTTAATTGTTCTGCTTATAGTCAATATGTCTTATGTACAGCTGCTTTGTAACAATGAAAATTGTAAAAAGCGCTATATAAATAAACTTGAGTTTAGTTTAGTTGAGTATACCATTGCAAGAACAAATGCCTGACACATACTATATTATTATATTTATGATTAACAATCAGATGATTAAATAGTTAGAAACTAGTTGCTATGAATACAGGAGCCATCAGTTGTCTTCTTATGAATGACTTGTTTGTCATTGAGTCAGTGTTGCTGATGCAAAGTAGGCCCTTCGTTACCAAACACCAAATAACTAAATTAGGATACAATTATGAGTCATTCGCAAACTATTAAAAATTAAACTGTTGGTTACTTCAAAACTGACACTGTGTCTACACCAGACGCGACCAGCACGACACGACACGACAACGGCTTGTTCTTAATGGGTTTATCACGTTGCGCCGCATCCAGTGTGGACAAAATTGAAAATCAAATGGGTGCTAGCGTGTTCTATTGTCTTTTCTAGTGTCGTGTCATGTCTGGTGTAGACACTCTGCTGTAAGCTTTATCTGGGAGATCACAGGGATATTCGAATATTTGATCTGTTAACTGGTTGGATATGTCAAATTTATTGCATGACTCAGGCAGAGAAAAGCTGTTGATATCAAACATTGTTTACTTAATCAACTGAGTCAGTGTAATGGTGAAGGAATAGATCAAATAGGGCAATTGATTGATGGAAGGTTTGCTAAAAAATTTCATGCTCCCGTGTAAAAGTTTTTTTAGTATTTTTAAAATACAAAAATACTTTAGTTTATTTTGATACGTGGTGTGGCTTCTGTATTTTGTAGTTTATTTTGATACACTAAATAAATAAATCAAATAAAAATAAATAAAATGAAGGTATTTGGTATTTAATTTTAAAATTCATTTTGATGTATTTTTGCCAAGCTCTGCATACAGAGGCACGAAGCCATCCTATAACTCTATATGAGAGCAGTGACTTTGATGACTTGACATCTGTGGACTTTGATCATTGCTTCAAGATACAGTTCATAAAAAAATGACACCTTCCCATCACAGTGGCTCTCTCTCTCTTCATCTGGGTTAAATTATGATCGAGCCGCCTCTGTGATGAGTGCACAAAGACAGTCTATCAGTACAAATATCGAAACAATAACGTCTGTTCTTTGTGAATAAGAGAATGTGTCTGCATACACGTGCACGTGAGACTGCTGTTCTATTTGATTTGAACAATTTATCACTTTATATTATTAGCATGATAACTGATATTTTAAAAGCTGCGTTGTCGATGTTTGAAGTATGTGTCACTATTTTCATACTGTATTTACTTAAAAGCTGAAAAAGCATGCATGATGTTGCCAGATATTCGACTATTAGTAAAAAACAAAAATCACTCATTTGGACAGGACGGCTCCATCATACTGACAAGAAAAAAATGTCTTAGTTTTAGTGGTTTAGAAAAGAAAGTCATTCAACAATTGTACGGCTGTAGTGGTTTGTGTACAGTCAGCTATATGCAAAACAGAAGAAATTGAGACATGTGCAAAGATCAGGCTTTCCATCTTTTAAAATGTAAAAATGACTGAATATGTTATAAAAACAACCCAAAATATACTAGAAAAACTCCCAGTTTAAAGGGATAGTTCACCCAAAAATGAAAATTCTGTCAACATTTACTCAAGTTGTTCCAATCATTCTGAATAAATGTCTTTGTTCTGATGAACACAGAGAAAGATATTTGGAAGAATGTCAGCAATTTTCAGTTCTGAGACATTGTACCATAGTATGAAAAATTAAAAGGGTAAGGTCCCCCAGAACTTTTCAAAATATCTAATTTTGTGTTCAACAGAACAAAAAAAATGCAATATATAGGTTTGGAACAGCTTGAGGTTAAATACATTTTTGGGTGAATTATCCCTTTAATTTAATCGTTTGATACCACTTACCTGTCAAACTTTGAGTGCTTGTGAGAACTAGTCGCTGGATTTGTCACTGTTTCAACCCAACACTTTTTAGGTACAACTTCATTTCTAGGTTTAAAACTGACACAGGGGGGACATAACCCTCCTTGCTAGAGAACAAGGTTATTAACTGGTTATCCCAATGTGGCCAGATAAATGGGTCTGTCCAATACACAGGTAGTGTGCCACGCACATTCCTAAACCCACAGTCATCTAAACACAAACACACTTTCATTCCCTCATGCTTTGCACCCTTAATTTCGCTCTGTGAACATGAAGGGTTCCCTCTTCTGCTGTTGTGTTGTGATCAGGAGTAAAAATAGCAGTAGTACTTTAGGTCAGTTGCAGTGTTTTTTGGAAAGGCAGTTTGGAGGATTAAAGGAGAGGTTTCTTTGATCACTGTTGTATTTTTAAGCGCTTGTCTAGCATTCAGTCTTACTAAATCCCTATTGACTCCTCGTCCAGGACGACAGGAGATGGCAGTGTAAGACAGACAGAAGGGTGGAATGGGACTACAGTACACTACAGTATACACCTTGGCCATGTCTGGATTGACAGGATAGCTTACTACTTACTATATGCTATACTACTAGTTGTTATTTTAAAAATAAAATAAAAAACATTTCCTGTTTGCTATCGTCACTACATTTCCCTTGACCTCATCACACTGCATGTTCAATTCAGACAAATTTGTCAGCAACTTGACAAACGATCAACAAATTGTTATTTGGCATTTTTACTCATTTTTGTGCAAAAACTGAAGTCTAATCCAATAATGAAAAGAAATATTTTAAAAATGCTTGGCTCATGAATTAAAATATTAGATAGTAAAATTGCAGGGCAAATCCAGGGCATTGCATTGTGGGATACAGTACTATGCAGTATCACAGTATACAGTGTTGTACTGTACTAAACTACAGAAATAGGATATGCTATCTTATTATGTACTTCAAGGAACAGTCATCATTTACTCACCCTGTTGTCATTCTTTCTTTTGCAAAACAAAAAGGAGATATTTTGAAAACCGCTGGTTCCCATTCACTTCTATTGTATGAACACAAAACCAGTGCAAGTCAATGGGGACCAGTGGTTTTCAAAATATCTTCTTTTGTGTTGTGCAGAAGAAAGTCATACAGGTTTGAAATGACAAGAGGGCTTGAAAATAATGACAAAATTTTCATTTTGAAGGTGACCTATTCCTATCAATAAATAGCCAAACACACATACTGTACATATACACACTAAGCTAATCATAAGATGTCATCTATCTAGAAACATTTAAAAAGTGCAAAAGAAAAATGTTAGCCCAGAATGATGAACTTCTGGCCGACATGGTAACCACAGTTCCATTGAACAGGCACAAACGCTCTATGGCCCTATAGTATGAACTTCTTAACTGAAAATTGAAAGAAGCCTGGTGTTGAGATCTTTCCCAGGTCTGAAAAGTAATGCTGGAGTGGACTAAAGGGATCATTGTTCAAGGGCTCTAATAGAGCAGAGCTGTGTAGCCAGGAGCAGTTACACAGACATCGGCAGCACATCTGTGTGCAGATAAAATATTCAAGAGCAGGCCTGCTCACCGAAGGAAGGCGCAATCCTGCTTCTCATACCTTCTGCAGACGTTAATCATTTATCAATAAGTATCTTGCACCAGACAGGGGAGCCGGGCTTGTTAAAAACAATCATATGACACAGGGAAGAGGCAATCGTAAAAAATATATTTTTCCTGGGTGGTGCATCACCTTCTTTCAGTTCAGATACTACTTTTCTTTAATTTTGGAGGAGAGCTGACTTCACCAGAACACCTTTAGCTCCACAGGGCAGCAGAGGCATCAGACACGAGTAGAAACATGACTAACATCTCCTATGCTTACAGAGACACCTACGTCAGACCTGCATCCAAACCGACAGAACAAAACGGACTGGGATCCAACATGAAGCACACGCTTGACCACGTAACTTCAATAAAATATCAAACAAAACTTGGCCCTTGAGTTTTAACACAAATTTAGCACAAGAAAAAATGTACTGCGGGCAATAAAACAAGCAAAACAAGAGGACCTACTGTATGTGAGGCAAACAGTTTAGACAACGCATAAGTTTTCCGATGACCTTTCCAAAGACTTTCGCATCGATGTCCTATGAGGCATAACTTTGTAATAAAAACCACTCCTACATTTAAAAGCACAGGAGAGGGATGGAGTTCAAAAGATGCGAGAGCACCTATTAACCTTGGACACGGTGTTAAATGTCATTATTTTCAGCTGACGCTAAAAGAAGACCTGGAGAAAGCTTCTCTCCAGGCGATACCGCATGTAAATCACTCGTTCCGAAGGAAATGACTTCCCCGGGCTGAGCGTTATTAATCTAAATTCTCTGTAAGTCATATTGTTGCACATAATAAATATGGAGCAGCTTGTGATGTTTATCCGCTGTGACATTCCATTCTCACGAAACATTTTTTTTTCTGTCTAGTTTTCGTTCCGTTCATGGATGGAGGTTTTTAAAGAAACAGCTGAGCGATTCGTGGACCCAGCAGGGTGGCGCTGACCCGGAGTGGTGGAAACAGGGCAGAGACGCAGGGCTTCTGTGGGTATAAAACCAGTTCGCTCTGCATTCTCCGGTGGATCTTCATCCAAGAACATCTCGGTCTACGCCTTGCACCATCAGCCCTTTCCTTAATGTATTTTTAATGGCCATAAGTAAACCACTTCTCACCCACAAAACATACATGATCGAGTTTGCGGATTGAAATATAAACCTCTGGTGTGTTTATACAGTATGTCTATCCTTACACATGACAACATGCATTAATGATGCTGTGCTACTGTACATAGCAGATGCCTGGAGACAAGCACTTGTACTGTACATCTCCAACCTGTGGTCCTGGGAGCTGCGCGGCTCCAATTGAAAGCCAATGCAAAGCAAGTCTAATAAATCTCCTGCCACATTAAAATAAGGAGCCTTGACAGAGAGATCATTTGCATTCGTCACGACACCACACAATCCGTCATCTCCCACTCGGAAGGGGGACTTGTGCTACCCACATGCTCGAATGAGCGCTAAAATAATAATTCTGGGATTTAGCCTTTCAAGCAGGTACTGTAGCATACCGGAGCAAGGCCTGCTGGTAATTTACGGTACAAGAGGCAAAGCTGGGTGTCTAAAACAAGGTTAACTGAAATTAAAGCAATTATAATGAGAACTAAACTAAAGTATTAACACAACTCCAATGCGGAGTTCCTTTTTTCGGGCGAGCATGGGTTTACCTAAAATCACAAAATTATATATATATTTTTTTAAATATCACATTTATATCAAAATTAAATACTATAAAATAAAATGTTAGTTCTAGAAACACTGAATATTATTTACAAAGCTATCTTCATTGCCTCCAAACATTAGAATGACAATAGATATCAATTCATAACACTGAGAAAGCACTGAGAGATGTAATGCTATTTAAAACTTGTCGCTTCAGATTAAAGTGTCTGCAAAATGTAAATGTAAAATATTAAAACAAAACACACAATAAAAACTAAAACAAAAAAATACTAAAACCAAATTAAAACTAACATACTAAAAGCCAAACTAAACTGAAAATACAACAGAAAAAAACAACAACATTAAAAGCTATTAAAGACAGGTGCCCATGTGATGGCAGTGTATAGAAAGGGGGAGGGGCTGAGGGGGGAGGCGGCACTAATGGCAGGGCTGATTATGCAGGTGTAATTGCACACGTGTGGGGGGAGAGAAGACTCAAGGTCAGGTGGGGTGTCTCATCAGCTCGAGCTGCTAGCAGTTTAATTAACTCCTCTGAGGGACCCTTCCCAAAAAACCTCTCATTTCACATGCAGGAGTACAGCAATGCTTATAGACGGGTGACACACCTAAACACCTTTAGGGACTCCACGATAATGTGTACGAGTACACATAAACATCACGAGTGCTCCTCTATGAAAGGAAATGGTCACATCGCATCCCACCACTGCCACTGAGGACAGTGCTTTATTTCAATACATGAATTCAGCCCATTAAACACGTATTGTGCTGATTCACCACTCATGTATCTTTTGCAATTAATCTTTGGGTAAAGAAATAAACATAAAATGCAAAACGTGCAAGTTAGGCGGTGAAGCTCAGCATCTGTGTTCCCTTTGGGGATTAAAAAAAAAAAATGGACAAATTTATCTGTGGTTCTAGTTTAGTGAATTGCATTTGCATGAGGGAGCTGTAAGGGGGCGGAGAATGTTTGGCCAGGAACAGGAAGTCAGAGAGGAGCGTGACTGTGCGTTTAACTGGTTTGGACAGCACACACCTTACCTCACCAAAAGGACGCGCTTTGAATCTAGAGGACAGCCAAATGCTGCCATCCAGCAATCCTTGGTTCGACTCACCACCTCGGGCGCAAAATAAGCAAACACGTCTTAAAGAGTCTGACACGACAGGGCCAGGCCCAGAAAGTGCCATTAGCTCATGCTTTATGAGCCTATTATCAAGATGTTGGCTGGAGAAGATGTGCTTGTCGGGGTTGTTGAGGACAGATTGGTATCGCATTGTTTGCGGATCAATCCGGGATTTTAATTAGCACGAGGTCGAGGCGGCCAGACCCCCGGCGTCAGGTACGGCCCTTCCAAAAGGAGCTTACAGGTACCCGCAGCCCTAATCTCTCCACCCATCACACCCAAATTAAAGCAGCAAATGGGAAATTGATTTCTAGCCCCCTGTCCGCAGCAATATCTCTCTTTGTCTTAAGGACATTAGGTGGGTTTGCTCCTCGCCAAAGCTGTTCTTTAAAATGTTCATTATTGATACTGAGAAGAAACTGGCGTGAGGCCAAAATAAGCCTACCACCCTTTTGTATCAGCCGTCGTCAGTTTTTCACACCTGACTGCCAGCGGGAGGAGGGAACCCTGCGTCTCCAGCCAATCGCGGAGCCTGACAGCCCCGCTCCGGCAGCAGCCGATAATTGGAAGGCCCTGTGTTTGCTTCAGAGCTCTCCTCCACCTCTCACCTATCATTCGCTCTGTGTAAAGAGAAAGCCTCCAACAGATCTCCAAAAAGTATGAGTGAGTCAGCAAAACCTAAGACAGACGTGGAAGCGAGTCCGTTGCTTCCTCGAGATATCATATAGAACTAATGGGGTATAATCCATTTCACTTCCTATATGTCACCCAGATCCCTCTTTGGGTTCTACTCTGTCGATCCCTCCACTTACGGTGAAATAGCGAACTATTTTTCATTCGAATGAAGCTCTCAGAAGGGAAAATTCCCCTCGCAAAACATTTCTCAGCAGTCGGCGGGTGGGAATGTAAAGGGTTCAACCCAGGCGCACGGGGGTAAGCTCTGACACCTAAAGCTAATATTCTGAATAGCCAATCAGAGTGTGCGACACACACGGAGACTGGGAGACAGGGAAAGAGGATTTGATAATGGCAGAGAAAGGTTAGCATCATAGGCCGGTCTGTTCTCTCGGGTTTGTGCAGGTTCTGTCCTTCTCTTTGCTATAAAGGTGAAAAGCAAGTTCTCGTGCGGCCAGGTAGCCTGGTGGTAAAATCCTGATAAATCTGCCTGCATGATGGGGCTCTTTTCTCATTAGTTAAGCAGCCATGTGTGAAAATGTTAATGAAGGCCTCTATAATCTAGGAGATTCTCACAATGATAATTTTGCTCACGTCTTAAGCTTTCTGCTTACACACTGACTATTGTGTGCATCAATCCTTCCACTGTCAGACTAATAATAGATCTAATTGCCTCCGTCAGCCTGGTAGCTCTGCATCTCCTTTCGCTCTCTCTTTTACAAAAATACATTATCTCCCGCCCCTCTCGCTGTCCCTGTATCTTTAAGACCCCATGAAATCAAAATTGAATTTTTTGTGGCTTCTAGCCATGTTTTTGAGCTTTGAGGCCATTAAAAATTACAGTCTCACTCTGTTCAGGAAAAAAAGTCCAAAACTTTTGATGATTCATCTTGCACTACAAATTAAATCTGGGCCATTTAAAGAGCGATTGTGGCCATACAGCTACTGGCACGTAGACTTCATACAAGACAGTAGGGCTGCAGCTATCGATTATTTTAGTAATCGAGTATTCTACTGTTTTTTCCATCAATTAATCGGGTATTCGGATAATAAGTACGTTTTCTTTATTAAAGAGCAATACTAAATATACAAGAGAAAATAAGACAGGTCTCTTAAAATGAACAACTAATTTGTTTCCTTTTTAGAAAAATTAACATTTATTGCTGAAATTGCATACATTAATATCTGTGAAAACTAAACCCATTTAGTACATTCCATTGCAATATTACATTCAAAATGAAATATAGGCCTAATACAAATGTATAAATAAGAAACATTAATAAAAATTTAAAAAGGTAAACAACTAACTTCAGCTTATGCATGATGCATTTAGTTTATCTAAATTAGTTTTAGTTTCTTTTTTTACTATTAAATAGTAATATATGTGTCCACATAAAAATACTAGGTTTAGCCGGTCTTTTATTTTGGTAGGTCGTCGAAAGACTCTTATTTTTTAGTGTGTTAAATTCACTCAGTAAAATGTTCTGAAATAAACTCTCAGAGCAACTCTGGAGATTAAGTTCATGAGTTCATGTCCTCATAAAGCGCAGACAAATTCATGAGCATCATGCGTGTAGCACGTTAAACTGTGCAGTTCATTCACTCAGACACGCAGAACAGCCAGATGACATGTGTAAATAACAAGATTCGGCATCCGAATCTAGTTTTATGGACTCAATGCAGCCGGAAAACAAGTTTCACTCTCAAAATACACTAAAACTGAATAAAATAGCAGTTCACCATTTCAATAAGCTCTCACTTATTTATAAGCATGAGAAATACGTGTGAGCAGACTAAAATGCGTGTGTCTCGCGGTGAGACTTCAGAGCCCTGTAACATGAATAGAGTTTAGCGGGCTGTGCGTCAGTAATAACGGTCCGTGGGGAAACGCAGTGCTCCATGTGTACTGTAGTTAAATGGATTAAACGAGGCTTCGAGGCAACAAAAATTGCCTCGATGATTTTTTTGTATTCGAATTACTCGAGTTACTCGAGGAATCGTTTCAGTCCTACAAGACAGTGACAGACCAGTGTCCATCACCTAACAAGCCCTCTTTTACCATGAAATATTAAGTGCCCATATGCCAAAATATTCTTCTCACATTTATAATAGAAGAGACAAAATAAAAGTATACCTGGCCATGTGACGCTTCCCTCTGACCTCAAACACTTTAATTCATCACGCATATTTCTAACCCTTAGTTCTATGTAAGAACAATGCATATTTACAATCTGTACCTCACGTTTTTACATCTGCTTTAGTCCCTACCGTTATCATGCAGATATTCAATTTGCTAGTACCTTTATTTTTGCTGATTTGAAACTCTTTTCTTCTACCTTTTGTACTATATACAGTACGGTGCAAAGGTCTTAGGAAAAATAGATGTGTGTATACTGTATATATACAAATAAACATTGATCACACAAGATCTACATAAAAAATGAAAATCTGATTATCTAATCTAATTTGCCTAAGATGTTTGCAAGGTTTTATATCCACCCAAATATATCCACAGTTTTACCAGAATACCCCAAAAGACACTATGATTTGCCAAAAACCACAACGGTTGTGTACAGTACATCACAAAAATTGACCGTTCAATGACTGCCAACCTGTAGGGGGCGACATCTGGTCATTTGTTAGCATTCATTCTTATCTTCCATGCTAAATAACCCTCTCTTGGGAATGGTTTGGCACCCTGCTCTCCATCAGAATGAGAGGAGCAGGTGGGCCGACCCCGGGGTCCGGAGTCCATCCAATTAAGACACATAGAGCAGAGCACATTCCTCTACAGTAGCTCAGCTTCCGCACAGAAAACACACACATTTTGGACTCAAATACTGCTAGCATGGGCTCCTTTCCCAACTCAAGCCATGTCCATTTCAGGATATTGCATTTATGACTAGTGTACTCAGGATTCAATGCAACAGAGCGTAGACTGGCTGTCATGGTGCACAAACTCTGCCACTCAAACCATCACTGATAGGGATGAAGAGAAAGAGAAAGTGAGAGAGAGAGAAAGACTGAGAGAGAAAATGCCCTCCAAATGAAACTAATCAACCAGCTGGCAGAGTAAAAGCGGATTACACGAACAAATACAAATATTTGCCCCTCAAGGAGTAGCTATGCTGATTTGTTATAACTTTGTTTTAGCAGCCAAGTGGCATCTCAAACATCTTGAGGAAGTTGCAAAAAGCTGAGCACAACAGAAATGTGCCTGAAATTGCAGTGAGGTGACTGAGAGGTGCAGTAAGCCTCAAACCCAAACAGTTTAAAAAGGATTTGAAATAAAATGCACTAGAGAAAGAGGAGAATCCTCCAATACACTTCAAAGAGATAAGGAACTTTACCCAAAAAGAGATATAAAGATTTAAGTAAATAGGACTCGAGCAATAATCTCAAGTACTAGTAAATTATATTTTTCATTTGATGTGTAGTTGCATGGGGAAAAATAATCAAATATCATTTATTCGTATACTTTGGCGCACAAAGTAAAGCAGACTTCTTTTGAATGGAATTAAAGTGTTGTCAGATAACCATCTTAAAGTGTGAAAACTCCTTCACTCTCAGCGGGGATAAAGAAATACGGTTTGCATTTCTAAAAATAAGTCAAGTGGTATATGATTTGATTATAATCTTCATCCTTCTAAAACATCACAGTGAATATGCAGGACTAGGGGACATGAAAACAAGGATCTTGCTCTTTTGAAATAACATTCTCGTAGACATAATCTAACATTTACACAAAGTCCCTAGTTCTCCAAAATCCATTACAGAAACTAAACAGCCAACACGACTCAGGATTGTCACAGCATTGATGTTACAATGAGCATGTAATTAAATGACTAACCTATTTTGTAAAGCAAGCAACACTTACTTAGTATTTTGTGTGAGCACCAAACATCTACAGAGGTCTGCCAATAGCAGAGGTAATGTGAAACAATGACAAAACAGCAAAAACATCTGTTATCTCCTTTGACAAAAAAGCGAAAAACATGACGACATCTTAGTTCTGTGTCAGCAACCTTAGTGCTTCGAAAGGGGGTGGAGTGAGCCATTGATTGCAATTCGAAACCTCACCACTAGATGCTGCTACATTTCATACACTGGACCTTTAACTTAAAGGCCACTGCAATGCCTTGCAACACGCAGCATAATTTGATATGGTGCAGTTATTTCAACTGAAAAATGCAGAGAGCGCGAGACCTATCGAGTGGCCCCTCCCCCTTTTAAAATAACCAATAGCATTTCGTTTACAGCAGTCAGCCTCAGGCAGGCAAAGCGTGACAGCCACAGTGACAGTGTAAGTCTATTGAAAAGAATAGGCAGATCGGTGTTACCAGTGATGTCTCATTTAAAGCTTGTTATTTACGTTGGTGAGTGACACTGGCGTTTGTCTTCTACTTTGCTCACCAAGGCTGTGATGTCTGATCTCTTCCATAGAGCCTTAACATTCAACATACTGTGTAGACTTGAAACGAATAAGATACGTTTTGTTTTCTCCGCGGATTTGCGCATATGTTCACGCATATGATCAGCTCTGAGCTATAGTGTCTCTTAACCGGAGGACACTCACGTGCAACCGCTCGCGTGACACTAACGCAAAATTAAGACTTTAATGTAAATGCTTGCACTGCATCATCCCCTATCTCCCATCTAGTGCATAATGCATCATTCACCATGCAGGACATAATAAATGTGCGAACAAGTGGCTGATATGAGGCGCCACTTCCGCAGCTCTGCTAGTGAAGGGGGCGGGACTCTTCGGAGTCTAGAGAGTTCTTCGGAGAATGGATGATTGGACAAGAACTTTGAGGAGTGGCTGAAGTGTAGTGTGATGTCATGAAATTTCTAGATTTGTTTGAGCGCACGTGCCATACTGTCAGTTTTGAACGATTATATCTCCTAGATGCTAATTTTGTCAGCGCTTATTAGCATATCCGTTTATTGACGTCCTTAAGGATCACTCATTTTTAATAAAAGGAAAAAAACTTTCGTTTTGATTTCACTGGGTCTTTAAGGATAAATCTGGACCAATACAGTCAAATATTAAAATTATTTATAAATGTTTTACCTGTCAATTAAAAATCCACAGATCACATTAATTCCTACACAAACTTTGGAATGTTTAACTTGAATCATTTTCATCTGTGTTTTTCCAGCTCTCACACTGGCAGAGTGACGTCAGTTTAAAAAGGTTAATTGTCTCTTTCAGTAATAAACCGGTGGATTGTGGGCCGTGACTGACATAAATAGAAAGGGCTTTCTTGCTAGTGGATTTTTTGCTTGCTGTGTGATCTGGATCGAGGGTCAATTTCCAACAATTGTGATTTATTGATAATGACATTCCGTGCACTTTATGTGACATTCCTTTTATTAGGGAGTGCAGATAATGTGGCTGTAGCCAGGACCGCCTTCCCACGACAGCTTTTACAGGCAAAAGAACATAAATTTTAGCCCATCTCCGCCTATAGTGACATGAAACAATTTCAGTGATGAAATCTAACAGTAGTCTCCGGTGTGTTATTTCACATGACAATTTACTCAGGATTGAGTAAAGTTTACTGGGGTCATTATAGATTGGACAGCAGTATTAATTCAGTGCACTGGTGCAAGCCACGTTCACAACATCGACTACCATTTGGTCTTAAAAATGCAGAACCTCTTGTGCTTAAAATCATTATAACACCTAAAACACACCTCAAGTCTGCTTTTTTTTATTACTATTTTTAACTCAACACACTGTTTTCATTCATGGAGGGTTGCCCAAAAAAGTAAGATGCAACACAACAGCCAAAGATGACACTTTTAATATTTGTATGCATGACACTGGATGAACCTAAAGCCACAACTTTTCCAAGAAGGTTTTACTAAACTAACAGCGACAGCACAGCACACTGTCAGTTTGCTTAGAACACCACTAAAAATGTCCAAATTAAACTAAATTGCAAATATTTTGTCTTGTCAGTTGTAGTGTTCATTTCGTTAAAGAAAATAATGATGAAAAATATTCGTCAACGACTATTTTCCCAGGACGAAGACAAGACGATGACGAGACGAAATGTAGGGCCATTAAACGACAACTAAGACTATATCAGCACGCAATATCGTTGATGAAAAACGATGAGACTAAAATGTAGTAAGAAAAAAAAACGTACCCAAAACTCTTTTAGTCTTTGTCGAAAAAAAATAGAAGAGAAATATAACAGATTTAGTGCAAACTTCTGCTTTTCTAGCGTTCATGCTTGTGGTCGCCAGATAACAGGAGTTCAGATACCCCAAACAGGTATGAAAGGTTAAAAAAATATACGTTTTCTGCTAGTGAGTAAGTTTATTTATGCAATCTGGCAACCATATGCCAATGCTCTCACTGTGGAAGCGCCGTTGAGGATCTTAAGTTAATAAACAAGAGTTTAGCGATCTCCAGCCGGTCTGTGTTCTCTCATGAGCTGCTCGAGCCACGTTCATCTCCGCGTAAATTGTTTGTTTGCGATTGTGCGATTACTTACTGTATAATGAAATATAAAAACTAATTTCTCAGACGACAACAATCACTGTGATTATAATTTTTAGCAAAATCATTTTTTAAAATCATTTTAACCATTATACAGCGTGACAAAATGTGACCAAGTTTGTATTGACTAAAACGAGACGAACATGCATAGACATTTAGTCGACTAAACTTGACTAAACAAAAACAGGACAAGGATGACTAAATAAGATAAAAACTAAAAAGTATATTTGTCGTGGGACTAAAACTAGCTGACAAAATAAACACTAGTCAGTTGACCACCCACATGACCCACTCTATATAACATTTATCCAAAAACAATGGAAGTGTGTTATGTCATCATTCAGATGCCAAGGAAATGTGTGTGCGTCTTAGAAGAGCTATGGGCATGTAACTCAGAAACATGCTAGTTTGACCAGCCCAGAACATGTTGGCCAGCTCTGAAGGTCAAGTAGCCTTCCCATCAGCTGCGTGAGCAGCTGGGGGTATATGTACTGTATAGGGGCTGCCCATCATTGACCACCTCACCTTCTTCTCTAATTAACTCCCTGTGCCCAGTTCCATGTCCTGCAAGCCCTCACCTGTAAATAAGGCCAGACATTTGACACTGGCCGGCGTCTGTGATATAGCCCTCATTAAACCCCTGTACAGCGCTCTGACCAAAACAAAAGAGAGAGTGGGAGATAATGAGCAAAACAGATGAATAAAAATGGAGAGACAGACAGATTCTGAACCCCTTATTATAGCCGCTGTCCCCAAGGAACAGCTCCCCAGTGGGGTAAATATCCAGCGGGTGTTTGGGGAATGTTTAAGAATTGGCTTAGCGTGGCATATGATAGAGGGTGTTTTCTGTAGCTTTTCAATTACAGCTGTGATAGATTGCAGGAGTGTTTCTTTTCTAACATTGTTCATTAAATAGCACTTGAGATGATGTGATGAAATCAGCCAAAGTGTGATGTAATAGCTGAGGAGCAATAATGTTCAAGCTGGTTTATTCTGATCTAACTGGTGGAAAAAACGGCTAACTAGTCCAATCTCTCCAGCAACGCTAGTTAGGCTTGTTAAGTTTGACTGCAGCATCTAAAACAGGACTGCTCTAAACTGGTACAAAACTGAGCGAGCTGTCAATGGAGGCAGTCACAGAAGTACTGTGGCATCTATAAAACACCAACATTTTTTCTCGCCTTGTCCACCTTTGCTTTTCTCATCTTAGTACATTTAAGGCTTGAAATTTATGTTAATTAGAAATCTACATCAATTTCAGGCAAAATATGGATAATTTGGGATAACACTGTCATTTACATTTAGTCATTCAGCAGACGCTTTTATCCAAAGCGACTTACAAATGAGGTAAACAATGGAAGTCAATGGCACTCTCCCATGCAAAGCGCAATTCATGTTGCTGTCTATGGAGATCAAGCCAAATGGCTAAGATGCTTTATTAAAAAGCAGCTGTCTATAGATGCAGCTCATTAAGTTTCGGAACAAAACGAACATAAGCTGACCAGAAATGCAGAACGTTTAAACAAAGTTCTCGAGAACTTCATCCGGAAACATGATCCCAGCCTCTCAGCATTCTGGGTCAATGTTCTAAGCTCTGTGGCTGTGTACGTGCATGTTACCACCTGGGCCTTGTTGCTCTGCCTCCGCTGTGGTTTTCCTGCCACGACCAAGATGGAAAAGATGTTTTACTGCAGGGTTTATTTGTTTGCTTGTTTGTTTCGTCTTTTCTCTTTCATCTTTGTCTTTCAAGGCTGCCCTCTTCTCTTGCTCCACCCTCTCCAGAGAGAGAGAGAGAGAGAGACGAAGCGAGAGAGGGATGGTGAAAGACCCTTTGAAGGAGAGATGAGAATTGAAATGGGCTGCTGCTGAAATGTGAAGGAGAGAAGATGAAGCAAGTCTATGTACCTGTGAAGCCACGAGACAGAAAGGACAGAGAATAGGAGCAAAATGGGAGAGAAATGATGAAAGATTCAGAGAGATCAGGGGAGAGAAAGAGGACGAGAGGGAGAAAAGTCGCAGGCCGCTAAAATTCAAGACCAAAAATATATGATAAGACTATAAATGGGAAGCATGGTTACATAACTGCGAGATGATTGGTTGGTGTGAGCCAAATACGGTACAGGAATAACTTCTAAAGCAAATAATCTCCAACCTTTAAAAACAAAGTAATACCATAGTACCACAGGGAGGCAGTGTTGTGAATGAGCTGACATAAGTGAGTTTTTACAATCGTAAGTGGCTACATAATGACAACATGCTGTTTTATCAAAACAATACAGTGTGACTGATAGAACCGTAATGAATCAAGAGATCACATTTAAGCAAACCACACGCCGGTTTACATCAATAAGTGATCCAGGTGAGACTTCCTGATGCGCTCTGGACGAGCTCATTTGATCCCTTTCCCTGTCACTCTTTAGCAGATTTGTAATTAAGATTTGCTCTGTGCCATTAGCCGCGTTTTGTTTTGTGTTATTCTGTAAAGCATGCATCCCGTGCATCGCTTACATTGTCTTCGAGGAGATAACACAAGCAGAAAGGGCCCGACGATCAGGGACCACGTTCCGATCGGAGCAAGAATGATCCTTTATTCGCTGGTCCCCTTTCTCTGCAACCGTCACAGACCTCTTTCAAATGAGCCTGTCATTTATGTTTTTGCGAGTTCGTTGTATTTTGTGGCTCAAGGGCACGTGTGAGGAGCAATAATAGACACAACTCACACAAACGTGCACAAGCACGCTCTCTCCTCAGTATTTTCTGTCGAGGGCTGGACGTCTCTGGTGAGAACTGTATATGGAAAGAGAGTATGGTAAATATTAATCATGCTGTTGACAATGGGGCCATCGAGCTAAAATAAGCTGACTGGTAGCAGCGTGGAAGTGCAGAACCCGGTCGGTGCTGTTTCAACATACAGCCAATGGAGAAACCTCTAATCTGACCTGAAATGTGGATACAAGGTCCTGTTGTTGTTGTTTTTTCCTACCATAGTAGGAAAAATGACAATGGTAGTCAAAAGTGCCCCAGATCTGTTTGCTTTCCTACAATCTTCAAAATATATTTTTGTGTTAAACAGAACAAAGGAATTCATAAAGCAATTTTTCTTATTATGGTAGTCAATGGTGGCCAAGAACTGTTTGGTTACAAGCATTCTTCCAAATATCTTTCTCTATGTTCATCAGAACAAATACATTTGTACAGATTTGGAACAACTTGAGGGTGAGTAAATGAAGACACAATTTTTGTGTGAACTGTCCCTTTTAAGATAGCATGTCAAGTTAAAATGTGTCTAATTCTGTGGCACTGAAATGTGTTATAAAGTTATTTCTGAATATTTGAACAATTCTCTGACAGAGGGATAGGCAAAATCGGTCCTGGAGTGCCGCTGTACTGCAGATTTTAGCTCCACCCAAATCAAACACACCTGAAAATTCTAACCAGTCTTCAGGATTACTTGAAAATGATAAGCAGGTCTGTTTGATTTGGAGCAAAAATCTACAGGACAGCCGCACTCCAGGACAGACACTGCTTATTCATGGTCAAAACACAGAATGTTAACAAAAACTAGAAAAAAAACATTAGGTTTTAAAACACTGGGTCTTATTCATTAACCATAAGCAGGACAAATCTCTGAGCATTAAAAGGGATAGTTCACCCAAAAATGGAAATTTTGTTATAATTTTTGCTCTGAAACCTGTATTTCTTTTTTCCTTTCTGCAGAACACAAAAGAAGATATTTTAAAGAATGTTGGTAACCGAACAACGGCTGTACCCATTCACTTCTATTGAATGGACACAAAACCAATTCAAGTCAATGGGTAGTGACCAACATTCTTCAAAATATCTTCTTCTGTATTTTGCAGACAAAAGTCATACAGGTCTAAAATAATGAGGGTAAGTAAATGATGACAGGAACTATCCCTTTAAACCATAATTTTCCTAATAATGGATTCCGATATGATATGTTGTGCTTATGTTTCACAAATAATGCCCAGTAACATTCCTTTGAAAATAAATAATTCAAGGGGTTAAAAAAATAAAAATAAGAGATAATTTGTGTATCCTTTGCTGTGTTGTGGCATGTTGTGTTCCTGCTACAGTACGGATAGTCAATAAAGGGCCAGTGAGTGTCTCTCCCTGGAGGAACCCAAGGACCCTGCCTGCTCACAGTGTTTTCACAGGTGATAAAAGGCTCTGTTTATCAACTCTCCGCCAGGGAATAACACACAGCCTTGCCCTCTCACACCCTTCTTTTTCTCACAGTGCATAGAAATCTGTTTCATCCATCCATTCCTTTATCCCTGCTATTCTCTAAAAGGGGCCCTTTTATTCTCTGCTTCTCTTTTCTTCTCTCTCTCCATCTCTGCTATTAGTTTTTGCCATTCTGCAAATCTTCCCTTCCCCTTTCAGGGACTTCTGTAGGGCCACAGTCTCCCAACAGGAGCACCGATGGGGGACTCTGAAACCCTGGTTTCACTCTGAAAGCCTAATGCACACGTACCACACCTCCAGCGCTTTTTGTCAAGCGTCGCTCTGAGAACAGAACTCCCATTACGTGTGCCTCTAACGTTTAACTTACTCAGCAAAGTGCGCAGAAAAAATTAAGCAACAAAAAGACGTCGCAACTATGCCAGAGAGAAAGAGAAATGAAGGGACGCCTGTGAGCAGTGCAGATAGCGTGCTCGGTGTTCGCAAACCCCGAAAACCATGCATATATTTTGCCCAGTGGATGAAACGTGAAGGGTATTATTTGTCAGAAAGGGATTGGACCAATAACCAGAATTACAATTGGCTGGGAATAAGACGCTGATAAAAAGGTTCAATTTACATGTCAAAATTATGTGTCATCTAGCGTTCTCACCGTAGAAAATTCAGCCCAGCTCGTGTTAGTAGTTTTCACAGATTTGTTTCATTTTGCGCTGTGTTTTTAATAAAGGTAAACAAAAGAAAAAAAAATGCTTTTGGTTGGAAGATAAAAGTCTTGCTGTCTTCTGTAAATTGAATTTTCCTGTTTTTAAAAAGCCTCTGTGTAAAAAAGGATATCATCAGATCAGCAAACATTAACTTTTGTAGTGATGAAACAACAGCACAGCTCAACAGCATTACAACTGTCTGTAGGTCACCTTACAACGTTGTATAAACATTGACTAGTAGGTTAGCAAGGTAACTACGAACATTGCTGGAAGTCAAACAATTCAACCTTCTTTCATAATCTGTATCTCTAAATGTATCCATTTTAAAATAGCCAAAAAACACTTTTCTAACAAATTCCTCATCTTCAGCTATAAACTACAATAGTTACTGTCAGACCTGATTACATAAACCTTCCAAACACACCACCTAGACAATTTTAAAAATATAAAGATTTGCAGATTGGATAAGACACTTTATTTGATGAGACAGTTTTCTGCGATTCAGATGTCGGTCAATTCTATCAAATGAAAAGAACACCTTAATCCTCTGGATATATGAGAGACAAATAGAGGTACATTGACAGCTGAATTGGGGTTCAAAGTGAAAGCAAGGACACAAAACAGAGGCACGTTCAATGCAGGGTGCGTAAGTAAGACAAAATCAATTCAAACAACAATGTGCTGCGCTGGGACCCGATGAGCCAACAAGCTCTTAGCTTTTCAGGGTTTAGCTCCGATACGATCCCGCCCATCCCTTTGTCATTTTCCTTCAGACAGACACACACACACACACACACACACACACACACACACACACACACACACGCACACACACACACACACACACACAGCTTGTAGTCAATTTATTCCTAGCCACACTTCCTGTTATCATAAATCTGTATATCCAAACCGCCAGACAATCCACATCTTTCTTCCACATTCATGTGTTGTCTGTCCGCCTGCTCATCCAGCTGTACCTAGCAGAACAGAGGGTGTCTTTCTCCCACGCACCGTGACAAGACCCGAAACACAGGCCAGGTGTGACGTCTATGGAATGCTGGCCAGCGTGAATGAATTATTTGGGTCTGCTGACGTGTGTAATGACTTGTGCGCTTTAAACTGGCATTTACCACCAATACATCGGCAAACCGCAGAGGCATTTGGGAATGTGAGGAGTCTGTGAGCTGGGCCACCCCAGGAATCAAAGCTGAGGGAAAGAACAGACCCCAAGCCGACAGTGTGACTGTAATCATTACTGCAAAACTTTCACAAAACTTAGTTAGGTGTGCATAAACTGCTTCTGAAAGTACGTGGATGAGCAGAACACTTCAGAAACCTCTGCTGAATATTTTAGGCCAATTACCTGATATCGATCATTTTCAATTTTCTGATGACTTTTAAAGTACATGCAGGCTTCGGTGAGGACCACACTAAGGCCCGTGGAGAGACCCTGGATCAATGGACCACCTAAGAGCTCTCCAGCAAGGGGGGCACGTTGCAGCCTCCCCAGCATGCAGTAAAGCAAAACACTCACGCAGCGAAACAGGCACAGGGTCGGACGCCAGCTGGGAGACTAGAGGTCCTGCTGAGGCACCCCTGTTTCGATGCCAGTCAGATCACAGCCTGGCGCCCTGGTCCGTCTCATTAAGGTAAGCCCTTGAGACCCCTGGCCACACAACACCTCCATAATAACACAGCCGGCTCTCTCTGCCGCGGGGGCCTCGCCATTACTATTCAGCACGGACCGAAAAACAACAACAACAAAAACAACTGCAGACGAAGAGCGGTCTGCTGACAGCTTTCTTACTGAGAACTACAAACTTTGCAAGAAGTCTCGTACTTTCTCGGCCTCTCGTACCGGCGCTGGCTGACAAAGCCAACAAGATTATTGACGTTCAGATCGGACCAAAGCGTATCTATGGGTGGAACATATGCCCTGAACAGCTGAAGTTAAATCAAGCATTGCCAAGTATTTTCTTACCTGTGGTGAAGCAGAGAACGGCAGGTTTCCGAGGAGCGAAGGTCCAGAGCAGACATGGAATAGAGGAGAAACAAGAACGATTTGAAAGTTAGTGAAAAGCACTGCAAAGGTAAGAGTCGAATTATGTAAAAAGAGACCTTCGAAAGCTTTTAGAATAGGAGCGAAAGTCATTTTTAAGGTAACATTCTGGACAAAAGCAATGGCAAAGTTTATACAATGAGTGTTATTGTAGCATTAATGCTGTGTGATTCGGCAGGTTCATTCTGACACAATCCCACAACGCACTGATAAGGATTCTTTCATTTAATTTAACTACATTTTTCTTTTTTCTATTAAATATATGAGTGTTGCTTGCATGCCAATTCCACATCTGTGATCTTTGGTTACCTATAGTTCCTCCTTCTTGTATTTCTTTGCATGCCAGGTGAATGTCGTAAGAAAAACAACAGTAAACTTACAGTAGGGTTCACTTAACAAGCATCACTAATAAAATAGCAATCATTTGGCTGATGCCTTTACCTAAAGGTTTGGAGATGAGTGTTTAAGCTATCTTGTTTATGTAGCTTAACTTAATACATGCGAAACAATATAATATACTCTTAAACGCCTATAAAATAGATATGATGTAATGCCCTTTCGACCCCTGCTTTGCTGTAACAAGCTCACTGACTTCCTCATCCTTCATAAACAAGGTAACAGATTTGCATTTCCACAGAGTAAATGCTCATTCGGCCCTTTGGGAGTTGAATGGTAACATTTATTAACATGTCACGGTGACCTGCGACGGCATCCATTATCAATTATGACTAACAAGGGAATTTGTGGATTTCCTCGCTCACAGCATCATTTCCCCTGTGAGACAGAGAACTGGGGGTGTACCCGTAAACTGCGCCATGAACTCGGGGCCTGCCCCTGGCTGCCCTGTCACTCAAACAGTCCAAAGCAATTATCGTAACCTGCAAGGCAAATGCCACCAATGGCCACCCAAACCTTATTTCTACATGATCTCTGGTTGTATGTTAAATGTGGCATGTTTATGTGCATGATCAGGCTGTGATTTATTCATGAGGTCTTTATAGTTCTTAACATAAACAACATGGGAGGTTTATCCAGCGCTTGCATATCTACATACTTTTTCCACACCGGCTATGACACTTTTATCACACTTAATATATTCAGAAACAAATCCCTGTTTGCACACTCATCCACAGACACTCTCTCCGATCTCTGAGGAGGTGTGCGTTTTGTGTTATATTTTTTTCATTCTCTCTCTTTGTTTGCAGAATTTACAGAACTTCTTGTTTCCTTTTGACATTAATAATTGCAATGACATAGACAAGGCTGTCTGGTTAAAAGCATGAAAGATCACATTAAAACCCTTGACATTTGAATTCAACTCAAATGGATACAGCAGAACATTGTATTTATCACGTTTTAAAGAGACGGTTCACCCGAAATTAAACTAAATGGTTCCTCATGTTGCTCCAAACCCATGTTTTTTGTGAAACAGGAAAATAATGTTATGCAATTAAAGTGAATAGTGACTGAGCAAGACAGAAAGAAGTCAAACTGCAACGATTTGGAACAACATGACAGAATTTTAATTTCTGAGAAAACCATCCTTTTAAAAAAACTTAAAAATCCCTTCACATACTACTAATCTGTGAAGGCATGGCAACACTGCTACAAAAAACTGACAGTCTTAGGGGCCGATCAGATAGAGCATGCTTTTCATGTTCGAAAACGCGAGGCGCGCCGCGCTGCTCTTTTGGTTGACTCTTTGAAAAGAGCAGTGTGCTGCAGTTTTTTTTATGTTGCTAGGTAACCACCGAAAAAGCTGTCCTGTCAGTCAAGGATTATAGAGCGAGCGCTCTAGTTCCTGTTAACTGTCATATTATCAGAAACTTTAAAGGGGTGACATGACACAGCTAAAACGAATATTATCGTTTGTTTTAGATGTAAAGAAATGTGTATACACGATTTAAGGTTAAAAAACGCTGTATTTTCCACATACCGTGCATGTTTATATCTCCTCTTTGCCCCGCCTCTCTGAAACGCGCAGATTTTTTACAAAGCTCATCGCTCTGAAAAGCGAGGTGTGCTATGATTGGCCAGTTAACTGGACAATGGGATAATGGGAAAAATACGGACGACATCAAGCGCTTTTCTGCTCAGAGTTGAGGTTTTTTTTTCAACTTCAGGCGCTCAGAGCGCTCCGCCAAAAACGTGTGCCACAGCAGGCGGCAAAAATGCAAGGCGCCCAGCGCACATAAGCAGCGCGCAAATCACTCCCTGCCAACTGAATTCAATTGCCAACAATTCAGAGGAGGCGCGTCTAACAGCAAGAAACGCGTTCTGTCTGATCGGGCCCTTAACTGTCTTTTTCTTTCAGGCTTGTTTTCTTCATTAGGACCAGAAGATCATCAGTGACAACATTTCTGATTTCATCTGGCTCTAAACACATTGCCGATACCAGACACATAAAGGAACTTAAAATAAAATGCTTTAACATTCACAGTGCACCGTGCTGTCACCTGACCGCTCTCTCGCGACTCTAATTCTCCACAATCATGGAAATGTAACAGACAATTTTGAAAAGGAAAAAACACTCTACGAAGAATCTCTGATCAACAGAGGAAAAACCTGGGGATTAGACATGTATGATTACTGTTTAGACAGACCATCATTAACCCCACCCATCACCCCATTAATCTCCATCACATCTCCCCGACTGCCATGTCTCTGCGAGGTCCGCCGCCCACAAACATCACCAAATCGGAGGTTCGGCTACCGTGTACGCTCGAAACATACCAGCCCGCCCTTCTGACAAGGGAGCAAGCTGTTTTACAATGAGGCTGGAGACTACAACACGCTCTAATTGATATGACCTTTAATTGCTTCGCTCGCTGAGAAAGGAGAGCGGAGAAAAAGACATCAAGTCTGTCCGCTGTGGATTGAGGGCACAAGAGGGGGAGTGTGCACACGGCCTACACATTCAGGCCCCCTGGACATAATTAAACCTGCATAACAAACACCGGCTCTCCGACAGAGCTGGAATGGGCCTCCGCTCTATAGACAGCAGCCCAGAACGGGAACGTTTCGAGACACGCAATCAGCCCGAGTCTGTAAGCACAAGGGAAACCTGCAGGAGCCATTGTAATGAAGACAAAACAGCGTACTTTATAGAACATGAGGAAAATTGCACATTTTATCTCATGCAGCAATTTCAATGCTTTTAAGAGGATGTTTTTAGCACTGGTCACTGCGGCCGGTCAGCGGGGAGAACAGAAACCTTTATGCAGAGGTGTTACATTCTGCAGCACACAAAAGCCAATGTAATACTAGAATGTACCATTTCCACTGCACACCACGAGTATTAAAATGTATGAATCAGTCTGTGTGTATTTCTAATCCGGTACAACCCACGGTGACAAAACCGACTCCATTAATGTCACAGCAAACTTCGCCTTCCGATAAGGCGTCATTCTTGTCCAAATCATATCATAATGTCAAACAGGAAGTGCCTGACTGTGATGAAGTGAGTCACTCAGCTCATTTGGTGCGGGGACACACAGTAGGCTATCCTGCCTACAACCTGCCACCAGCAGCACAGATGTCTAGACTGCAAACTCATTTGCTTTCCTGTGGCTTGCCAGCCAGTGATTGTGAAGGCCCGCGCTGAGCTGAAGGGAGTGGATGTGTCCTGATTAAGAGCATGCTTTATTATGGGCCTCTGACAAGCACGTCGGAATAGACCGCCAAGTTTACACCTGCAGGCCAGCGAGGGGAGCGACACCAACAGTCGGGCCTGCCGTGTTCGGTACAACAGCTTGCCCTGAGCGTTCGGTGCACATGCGACCGAAACACAGCTTGGAAAGTTAGCCATAGCATTGACTACCATAGTAGGAAAAATTGCATTATCATTTTTTTGTTCTGTTGAACACAAAAGAAGATATTGTAAAGAATGCAAATAGTTCTGGGGCAGTTTTGACCACCATTGTCATTTTTCCTACTATGGTAGTCAATGTTGGCCAAGAACTGTTTGGTTACAACCATTCCTCCAAATACCTTCTTTTGTGTTCAACAGAACAAAGAAATGTATACAGATTTGGAACAACTCGAAGGTGAGTAAATGAAGACAGAATCTTTATTTTTGAGTGAGCTGTCCCTTTAATGATGCAAAGAAGACTACACACAAAAAAACTTTTTTTTCTTTGCTCCATCCAACACCACACAACCCAAGCAACAACTCAACAGTGAAACTCTCAAAAAAGTCTGTTAAATTTATTATCTCAAAACTCCTCGATGTGGCCAAGGGTTGACACATAGTGTTTGTGTGTAGAAAGGGTTTTGTTCTCTTTCTAACAGTCTTCTAATATCTCATCTCCTGGCAGCAGAACACAAACCAAGGTCTCCGAGAAGGTCTCGACCTCTTGGCCAAATCAATCCCAACACTGAGCGAAAGGCTGCGCAGCTAGTTGAATTAGGGCAGGTATAGATGCCCTTTCGGCTGCACCGTGGCCCAGTGGCTCTGTCAAATCAACATTTGACACAAGTGCGGATTAAGTGACACAGTTTCTGCCTCCACTTCACCCCTTGCAATGAGAGCCACTTTTCCTGGGCTCAGCATTTTTCCTCCATCCACTCTAACCCTTGCTGATATTGTTCCCCATTGGCGTGTTTTGCAGCCACCATAATATCGTTCCACCCTTCTCTCAGACCCGTGCAGAACCATTACGAAAGGTCAAGCTCTCACGCTACAAACTATAGCGAGGCGGCACTAATCACATGACTCATCTGGACAAGTGTGGTATTCTTGGTGTTGCCCTAAAATGTCTCCTACACATCTCTGACCTGGACCGGAGCAAAGATGGGACGGGTGGTTCAATTAAATGTGGGAACAAACAAGTTTTCAAAGCCTTTGCATAATGATAATGCCTGCGGGCCAAATTATTCATGTGAAAGCCATCTTGTGCTCCGAAACTCAAAATAGCTGCCTCTAATTGTAACACAATTGGCTTAGCTTGCACTGTGCAGCTGTGAGCCTGTCTGTCATTTAACTGATTATGGCATATGTGCCAACCAATCAGGTGGCTCATCACACTGTCTGCCTGCTAAAGGACTCAGCGGTGAAAGTTTGGATAGAGAACAAACACAGTCAGGAGCGTGGATGCCAGGGAACAGGCCGAATCGCTTCATCAAACGCAGACTCATTCTTAATGTTGTCGAGCAATGGAAGCCACACTGACAGAGTTCAATTAAAAAGCGGTCGTGAAATTGATCCTAATCCTTATTATGCATTTCATTTACTATCATTAAGAAGTAGACAATTAAATACAACAAAGAGAGAGAGGGAAAGGGTATGGAAATCTGTGAGAGAGAGGATTGGGAGAAAAGAACTGGGCAAGCTCCACCAAAAGGCCTACATTCAGTAGCAAAAGATTGTGACTTTCAGCTGAAATAAAACAACGTAAAGGAACATTTCACCCAAAAATGAAAATTCTATCATCATTTACTCACCCTCGAGTAACAAATCTGTATAAACTTCTTGATTCTGATGAACACGGAGAAAGATATAAAGAGTTTGGTTCTTTTGTATTATGTTAACATGTTTTTATTGTGTTTTATTGTGTTAGTTAGCTGTATCTTTTTAGTTATTGTGGCTCAAAACAAAACAAACCAACTGCGTTTTGATTGATATTAACTGGACTGCACAATAAAAAAACAGGATTTTTGATTTTTTTTTAAAACGGGAAATCTCATTTTGGAACCAAACTCTTTATATTTAAAAAAAAGAATGCTTGTAACCAAACAGTTCTTGGGCACCATTGACTACCATAGTAGGAAAATTGATTCATAAATTTCTTTGTTCTGTTGATCACAAAAGAAGATATTTTAAAGAATGTAAAGCAAACCGCTCTGGGGCACTTTTGACTACCGTTGAATGTTTTCCTATGGTAGTCAATGGCGGCCAAGAACTGTTTGGTAACAAGCATTCTACTAAATATATTTCTCTGTGTTCATCACAACAAAGAAATGTATACAGATCTGGAAAAACACGAGGGTGAGAAAATGAAGACAGACGCTGTCCGAAATCGCATACTGTGATGGTACGTACTTAATTTGAATAATTATCTACCTATCGGCCATTAAAACAGTACGTTCTATATAGTATGAGTGGGAGTAGTATGAATACATTTTGGACATACTGCGTCCGCCATGTTTTATGGTCATGTGACCCGTATGTTCTTTGACCTATGACATATTAACAACGACCTATACGTGAGCATTGTTAAAAACTTAATTTAGTCACGAGAAATTCATTTATTGGCACTAACATTAAAAACGGACGTCCGCCAAAGTTTTCCGCTATATTTATATATTTACTTTTGGAATTTGACCGTTGCTCAGCTCCAGTGGCATCATGGGATAGAGAAGTGTACATCCGATGCACACTCACAAATCTTAGCGGAAGTAGTAGACCACCCGGGTATTTCTCACTGTTTTTTGCATACTGAGGTTTCGGACATACTATTCATGACTCATACTCATTTTCGCCTACTATATAGTATGGAAGTAGGCGATTTCGGAAGCAGTGAGGATTTTTATTTTTGGGTGAACTATCACTTTAACATGCTTGTGCTTGACTAGTTTACCAACCTAACAAGCTGAAACTGTCCTAGAGCCAGCTAGCAAGCCAACCTGACCCAACTGGGAGATGAGAAAACCCTCTTAGCCTGGTTTGCGCTATTTTTCTCAGCAGTCTACAGCTGTCATACGAGTGATGGAGTTTTATTGACACAAACACACATACGGCTGACCTGAGGGCCAAGCCCTTGATTACACCAAGACTGATGGAACATGGTTGAATTCCTAATTCTGCTAATGCCAGACTATTTACCACATGAGTGAGAGCATGCCCAACGGCTGGGATTTTAGCAGTGATTTTGGAGACAGATGGATGGTTCGTTCGCTGGATCGTATTGCTCAGATTTTCAGCACTGTATTTAAAGTACGCTGAGAGAAACTTGCAAAGTCTAGAGGGTCGTGAGGAACATTCTTGGGGAGGGTCATCTGTAATTGCAACTTTCTTAATTAAAAAAAAAATCCTACGTAAACAAATGTATAGGATAATGCAATGTAAGTCGCTTTGGATAAAAGTGTCTGCCAAATGCATGAATGTAAATGTTACGTGCACCAATTCATACAACTGCAAGAGAATATAATTAATGATGTCATGCTAGATGTTGCCTCACCAACCAACCTGAAGACAGACCTCATAGTGTTTCTCAAGAACTGCAATGTAAAAAAAGCATTTGAGTTAAGGTTATGCTGTCTAAACTACTCTCATCTTGCTCATACCAAGGCATCAATTCATTCTGTTACCTTCATCTACAGTAGCTCACAAATGTTCATTAGGATATGCAAAAATATGCTCTTGGGTGTTGCCATCTGACACAGAGCGCAAATGTGTTCACTGCTCTCATTTGAAAACAATGGAGAGGTGACCTTTTATAAGGGCCCATTATTTATGAGCACCACTAAAGCAGAAAAGCAAGATGGCAAGATATCTATTAATTGATGATAAACAGTGTTATTTTATTCCATTTTCACTGCAAACAGCAACCTGCTGGTACATTTATAATGTCTTATTTAGCAAAATGATCCGCATTCACAGCCCGTCTTTGTAAATCACACAAGACACACGTGGTGCTAAATTAATCGCCCTTGATTTAATAACAGAGTCCAATTAGTTTTATTTTGCCGATCACATCGCCCATTACATGGGAAATTAAAGACATGAAGTGCCAGCTCTAATCCACAAGACAGGCTGATAAAGTGAGTTTTTAAGGACTGTTTATCATAGTTTATTATGCATCTCTCTGGAATACTTGCATCTAATTGGTCAATCGTTGACTTCAGCAGTCAAATATTTTCTTGCTGTATAATAACCGCTAACCAGCAATTAATTGTTGTCCCAGACAGCTGCCGGCTACGTTGTGCAAGTTGCTCTAAGAAAGCTGCTGTGTAAAACGGTCCAGAATTTTTCATTGATAGGAAAATTTTAATAAAAAAGTCATTTTTATTAACTTCAGTACAAACCCAAATGGATTTCTGTGAACAGTTTACACTAAGGTTGTATTTGTTAGCATTACTAAATGCATTAACTAACATGAACTAACAATGAACAATGTCGTTTTTAGCATATATTAATCATTGTGAATGTTAGTGAATGTCAATACAATTAATGTTAGCTCATGATGCATTAACAAGTGTTCACAACTACAACGTTTAATTTTAACAATGTATGAGTAAATGCGAAAATTAACATGAATTAAATGCTGTAGAAGTTTTGTTGATTGTTAGTTCATGTAAGCTAATGCATTAACTAATGTTAAAAAACACAATCTTATTGTAAAGTTTTACCAGATTTCTTTCTGTTGAATACCAAAACAGATATGCAACAGAATCTGTGTCTTACACAGTTAATTGGATAGAGACTTGGGCCATCATGGTCTTACAAAAGTAATACAGCGTGAACCTGTATATGATTACAGAATTTTTAAAATGAACTAACCTTTTAAGTGTATAAATTACAATGGGGATTCAAAGTTTACATGATACACAACGCCGTCTCATAAAACAAAGCAAAGATCAACTTTCAGGTTGATATGCAGTTATCAGATTTAGATGTAATGAATCACATTTCGATTGCATTTCTACAGTTTTAAAAGCCAGTGGAGCTGAAACATGAGTTAGGGGCATAGGAGGATCCCAGCCAGGGAAGTTGGGCTGAAAGAGGAAGATAGAGAGCAAGAGAGAGCTGTGTGTCTGAACACGCAGCGGAGGAAAACCTTCAAGGTCACCGTCAGACAGAGGGAGAGATAGAGAATGAGATGGAAAGAAACAGACAGAGTAAAAGAGAAAGAACACAAGGGAGATAAGCAAAGAGGAAGTAATGAGAGAGGGGGGTTCAAAAAACATTTCAGAGCGAAAGAGACGATGCGAAAGGAAGGGGAAAAGGGGGACATTAACAGAAGGAGTCAAAAGTTAGAGGGGAAGCTCAAAAGTGCAGGACAGGAAAGTGCAGAGATGTCGGAAATGAGAGTGGAAGTAATGGGCGGGGATCAGGGGATTCAAAAAGAGGAGTCAGAAAAAAGGAGGAGTGATGAGATTCTCGCACGCTCGAGGAGTGGGGGGAGTTAAGATAACTGAACGCTTTGGAGATGTCTGACTGAAGTGTATGGTGCACATGAGCGTAATGGGAAAAGTACAATAAAAAAGCCTGTCATAAAAACGTCAAGCACGGCATTGTTTTAGAAATTGCCCTGTGTGGACATACATTCAGGCGTGAAGCTACAGCAAAACCATTATCTGCTTTTCTGTCACTTTGGATTTTCCCTCGCAAACGTAGGACCAGATTCAATTTCAATGTCAGATATGTCTGCTTTCCAGACCATCGCTGTCCATGCAATCAGTACAGGAGAGTTGAAGCGGTCATGTGTGTGTGTGTGTGTGTGTGTGTGTGTGTGTGTGTGTGTGTGTGTGTGTGTGTGTGTGTGTGTGTGTGTGTTTGCGTGCGTGCATGGGCGAGTCTTCACATCTCTCCGGAGAAAGGATACTTCTGAAAGGACACACTTCAGTCAGCCCAGAAAAAAAAACACTTAACAGCAGATTTTCTGTGGATTTCTCTTACGTGAAGGAGCCACTGAGTTACACTAAAATGGCCTTGTAAAAGGAAGCTCAGGGTGTTCAGATACCATTCAAGTGTCTGGAGAGATGATTCTTTGTTGCAGAACTTTTCAGTGGTTGCTTCTTGCCAGGCATACGAGAGGGTGTAAAAAAAGACCAGGGTGTATATCATGGACCACTTCCGGAGTGCATAATCACACAAAAGGCAGCATCACTAAAAAATCACAAAAAATGGTCAACATATAAAATATATTTTAATTTTGAGGATGTAAGGAAACATTCTTGTATCACTAAATGTACAACGTACAGAGTAAAGCTGACCTTGTCAATTTCAGACATTTCGTACCTTCAATCAATTGTTTTCTTAAACAGGGTAGCCACGTCTCTTTGTGGACAAGCTCAAAGTTGAGTCACCTTGTTCTGAACGACCCCTTTTTCATGAATACTTAAAAATAAGTCTTCTGGACGTCAATTGTTAAGGTAGCAGCGAGTGGGAACAGTGGCTTCAGGTTAACATCTGACAGATAGCACCTGCTAGCCTTAAACATGATGGTTCCTGTTTAACAATTTCAATCGGAGATGTGCAAAAATGTAAAAGCAGGGTATGGAACCTTTAAATGAGAGTGAATTAGGAATTTTTTTGAGTATGTATGGAGGGGAGTGATATGTAAAGGAAACCTCAGCACTCTCAGATTTCACCAGGTTGAGATCCAGTGTGTAATTTTTTGGAGGATCTACTGACAGAAATGCAATATAATATACATAACTATGTCTTCAAAGGAGTATAAAGAGCTGACACAATGAAGCGTTATGTTTTTATTACCTTAGAATGAGCTATTTCTATCTACACACACCGCGGGTCCCCTTGCATGGAATTCGCCATGTTGTTTCTACAGTAGCCCTAAACGGACAAACTGCTCTACAGAGCGAGTTTTGTAAATACGCTATCCCCTTGGCAAAGAAGCAAAAAGGTGACAGCATCTTAGTCCTGTGTCAGCCACCGTAGTGCTTCGAAAGGGAGGGGTGGAGTGAATTTGCAAACTCACCACTAGATGCCCCTAAATTTCATACACTAGACCTTTTACCCAGCTAACAACAAAGGTAACACTTTCTCAAAAAAGCTAAAAAGATGCTAGTCTTTACAAAGCCCAACAAAAAGCATCATTCATGTCCATAGTTCAAACAAACAACAGATTTGTGTTGAAATACCTACAGTATGAAAAGTATGAGCACTAGAATAGACGCCTTTACTGTTAGTAAACATTGTGACGCGTTTTTGTGGGCGGCGCTTAGCTGGAGGCAGAAAGATCCCACTGACCGCATTTCTAATGCTAGGTAGCATGTTTTGTTTGCTTGCTTTTTGACAATAACTAGAAAAAATCAGATTAAGTTTTAACATTTAAGGTCACTTTAACACCATAAACCTGGCCGACCTGTACGCGCTCACTCAATGGATCCAGGGAAGAACTGACAGGATTACCTCCAGTTAAGTGGCCTGACATCTACACCTATTACACCTACCAGACAGAGAAACCAAGCGTGTATAGTAAAGATAACCTGAGAGCGTATAAATCTAAAGATGCCTGCGTGTACTAACAGTAGCAAATGCATTTACTTGAACACAAACCTGATACATAACATGAGCATTCTCACTGTTCCCTCTCCCTTTACATTAATGCACTTGTGACAACTAAAGAAAAATAGATGACAAACAGTTTCCTTTATGTTTAGTTTCTGGCCGATAGTTGATAACTTAGTTGTATAACTAACAAAGTTAGCGAGCAAACCCTATGAGTTCAAAACTTGCGTGAAAAATAACATTGTTCCCTAGTTTCTGATTTGGGCATACGTGAGATATTTTTAGACACATACCCAAATCATAATCCACACCAACAAAAGACTGTAGCTTTTTAATCTTAAGTGTTATAAAGTGAAACGCGAGCATTTTTGATGATCGTTTCGGTTCAGTCCGCTAGTTTTATTGTGTTTAACTACAGCTGTCGTCCGTGTTTTTGTTTGGCAGTGGCATGTGTTAAAATATCAAATTGGAGACTGTATTCTGTCGATTGTGGCACTAAACAACACAACAAGATGATATTTTAAACTCCTTATGTAGCCGAATCTGTGCTGGTTTGTATTGGCCACCTCCAGTTTTCCCTTTGTTTTGCCTCCAGCTAGAGCCGTGACGTCGGCGAGAAAGGGGTCTATAGTGACACTCGCTTTAGCATACATCACTGATGAGCTGTGAAATGCTGTCATGATTTGGTATAACAACCTCCAGCATCAGAAGGTGCAGATCTCCTGCTGTATGTTGACACTGTGTGAGAGAATTACAGGAGAAAAACAGTTAACGTAATAGGCAGGGTTGGTCAGGCCAGTAGCTCACTATTTTTACTTGGCTTGCGATTTAACCTGCAATAATAGCAAAATATATGTATACTGTACAGCTAGCTATACATAATACAACTGAAATATGACTATAAATTCATAAACACACTTTTGGAAAATGGAAAAGGACTGTATATGATTTTCAACACTATTACTGATGCCATCAAAACTACAACAAGCCTCTCTCACTTTTTTTTTCAACTGTGTCAGTATCTACAGCTTTAAAACAAAAATATTTACTACAACAACAAAATCCAATACATCAAGAAAGTTATTTAATCAAGTTTTAAAACAACAAGCAAGGTTACTATAGTTTACTAAAATTTTAGTTTATTCAGTTTATTGAAATCAAATAAAATATTGGCCTAAATACTATTTAAAAAACTTTTATTTCAGTTTATTCCTTAGGCAACATATTGAAGAAAAAACATTACTTTAAGTTGATTTAACTTAAAAGATAGAAAAAAGTAACCTAAAACCAAAATGAAAATAAATTAATCTCATATCGCTACATAAAAAATAAACCAATAAAAAACAAAATGACAAAAGCGCATAACAAAAATGCTAAAAATTAAACTAAAACAAACTAAAACTATAAATAATAAAAGCTAATTCAAAATATTAATAAAACCAAAAACATAACTGTAATAACTCTGACCATAAGAAAACATGTATAAGACATAAGAGATATAGTCACAACACTGGCACTATAGGGCAAGCAGACCATCCTTATCTCTGAGCCCTGAAAGCTAGATTTTCTGATATACAAGATAACTTCCATCTTTATTCCCCCCCAGCTCTTTCTTTGTTTCTATACTGAAATAAGGCCGGGCAGTAATAATTGAGGTAGTAAAGCTTAACCCAATGAGGTACCACAGGTGGCAGTGCACAGAGAGTCATTAATGAGCCACTCTCCAGTCTGTGAACCACAGAGTCACCTCGCCATGGCAACCTTCTGGATCCCAGCCGAATACACATGTCAGACTCTGTGCCGCCAACATTCAGCATGTGGCACAAATGACAGGTAATTAAGACAAACAAACATACACACACACAATTGCCAAAGAAAACACACACGTTCTACAAGCTAGCCGGCTGGCTACTTATCATGTGACACAGAGGATTCATTAAACGCCTATCAGAGAGACTGGAAGTGAACAAGCTACTGTGTGTTTATTATAAGGTTTATACGACACTCCATCTTTGACCCGGAGAGAAAGGCTTTTGATCTCAAATAACACTGGCCTGCGCATCGATTTCAGTCATCCTCAGGGGTAAAGAAAGACAACGTCAGTTGTTGCAAAGGCGCACAACGAGTTGTTTACATAAACAATGCCTGATTAAGCCTTATGATTATGATATTGCAAATGAGGCAAAATTCACTTTTGATACTAAAAGGACATTGAACCCTAACCATCAGCACTTTTGCAAAACACAAATGTTTATCAAAAACCCCTCATCACAGTGTAACACAGACACGACACACACAGTCAGAAGGATGCAAGACGCAATTTAGGCTCCATCTTTGATTTTTTTTGTACAGGGGAGTGTATGGAACAACAGTGCACCACATCAATAGACCTGCGGTATATTGTACCTAGATCACTCCCAAAACCCAAAACCGTAGGGAGACTTTTAAGCACCCCCCCGCTCTTTAAACTCGTCTCTTTGATCTTCCCCTTCCAAAGTAAAGACACTTGCTGGAAGTTCCACTGAGAGTTTCAGCATCCGCCCAAGCCTTCCTGAGCCCTCCCAACATCCCCAAAACCGACACTCCACATTTTTCACACCTAGCCCAAACTTCTGGCTCTGACTAACTACATTCGGGGCTGCACATTACTCTGGTGATGGCGGGGTTCGGAGTGCTCCTGTTGCCAACACAGGTGCTTTCTCAACCCATGTATTTACAACCTTTCCTTTGTATTGATCTCCTCTGCTAAACTCCTGGAGGGAGAATGCACCTCCTCTTACTTGCACCGAAATCTGCGTGACCTCGATCAATTAACAGGCCCCATCCAATAGGAAAAGAGACATAAAAATCCAAGGTGCTTTGCAGAATGACAAGTAATAAGAATAAAGAGAGTATATCAGTCTCAATCTCACTTTCAATTTGCTACAGACTGTCTGGATTTCACTTGGTGTTAACCTCCTGTCTACAGGTGGAATATCATGCTGATAACAGTTACAACGATGGACTGTAAGCTGGCATTGGAAAACAAATCCTATGAAAATCAATACAGTGAATAAATCTATTTGAAATGTCTGTAAACAAAACGTAATGAAAACGGTTGCTGGGAAATGAACATGCATCCAATAAACGAACAACAAGCAAAACACACATACTGAGGAATTACTGCCTGCCATTTCACTAATGAGATAACAATGACTTGATGATGACAGGGATACAGTATGTTCACATTTGCATTTCACATAAGGTGCTGATGAGAAGGGACTTGCGGGACTCGTACGCTCCAATTTTCTCCATTGTTTTAACATTTTTTGAAAAGCAAATGGTACATAAGCCGCTCTAATTAGTTTACTTATATTATTAAACGTTAGGAAAAATCATTACTTTGAGAGATTTAGAAGTTCAACACGCCAGAAAATGAGCAGATTAAGAATTCAGAACATACTTTGTTTGGTATTACTTCCCCACTTTATTTGCACAGATTTAGAGTGTTTCACAATTTCAAAGGTTAAAAAAATCTCTTCTCCCCTGACTGCGGAAGTAGACCGAGGAGTTAGGAGAGAGTGAATCTCATCAGCATGTTTTTACAGGGTGCCCGCTCCCTTCCCATGAGCCTTTGCCCTCAGCATTAACACTATCCTGGTCTCTGATGGTGCTGAGTGACAGAGCATCTCCACCTCGCTTCTCATCTGGGGAAAGCTTTATCTCGTCTCACTGTCCACTTTAATGCACATTAAGGTGTCTAAAATTAAATTATGGACACCTCTTAACCAGGTCCTAATCTCAGCACACTCAGGTAGGACCTGCGATGGACAGTCTCACACCTTACCTGGGGAAAAGCAAAAAGGAAAACAGCCACAAGATTAGGTTGGCATCCCAGAAGAGGGATGGCTGGCTGCGTTGCATACCAGGACTGAGGCTTTAAAGGGTGGAAATGTATTCATGGCTAACTATGCCTATGGGCTGGCCCAGACTGAATTTAAAGACCATTGTTGTGCTGATTTTGACGCAGAATCTGTGGAATTTTTTAAATATGTCAAATTCTTCAAATATGGTGATATAGACAACATGTATTGTTAGTTAAAAACACAATAAAATAAGCCAAATTATATACACAAACAATGATAGCCGACTTCATTTTGCAGAAATTTAAAGGAGCAATGTGAAGATTTTAGCAGCATCTAGTGGTAAGGTTGCCAATTGCAACCAATGGCTCACTCTACCCCTCCATTTCGAAGCATAAAGGCGGATATCAAAGGACAATATGTTGTTGCGTTTTCGCTTCTTTGCTGAAGGAGATAACATATTTATGAAACTCGCTCTGTAGTGCAGTTTGTCCGTTTAGGGCTACTGTAGAAACAACATGGCGAATTCCATGTAAGGGGACCCGCGGTGTATGTAGATATAAATAGCTCATTCTAAGATAATAAAAACATAACGTTTCATTATGTAAGGTCTTTATACACCTCTGAAGACATAGTTGTGTATATTATATTGCATTTCTGTCAGTAGATCCTCCTAAATATTACACATAGCACCTTTAAACAAATGTTGTGAGAAGTTTTCTGTCATGCAAAACCAAATGCAATAACTAGATTTTTGCCAATAAAATAGAAAAAGAATAGAAAGAATAGGTCTATTAGCTGTCCCATGACAGACAAGTTTGGCTTAACTATAAATAGGTATTGGTATTGTGAGTTTCTTCCTCTGGCATATTTGCCCAAACAGACATATATAACCCAGCGTGACAGGTGACCTTTACAGGCCGCAGTCAGGGCTCCAAGCCTGTCAACCTGTCTGAGAGTCATCTGAAAAGCTAGCATGAACGTCATGGGTCCGGCCTTCTCCCGCTGACGGCTGCCTCCATTAACGTCCTACGGCCCGACATACTCTTTGATTGGCAATTCCCTCTCCGGGATCGACCGTTGTGGCATGGAGGTAGCGGACAGGCGCTGTATGTGAAGTTGACCTCGCCTGTGCTTTACAGAACGCTGACCCTTCTCTAACACGCAGGTGGCTAATCGTAAAAGTTAGCAATGTGTTAGACGGTGCACGGCTGGTTGTTTTATTGTTTGCGGAGGCATGCGGGGAGGTACATCTGTGGCATTTCAGGCACTGTGGCATGATGGGTCAGTGGTTTGACAAATGCGCCGCTGCATGTAATTATCTGGTGTTTGTACCCTCTCTGCGTCTGTCAATCGCTCTATGAATTCTGACGAGGTTGTCAGGAACAGCGACGGACATCAGTGCTATTAACTTAAGTCAACAGAGCGGGGAACTCTGTTCGGCCATCACATGATAGGTGGGGATGCAACACCTAAACCAACCGCCCCGCCCAGCCACATTCTGCCCAACTTAATTTATCTGAGAGATAAACGTGTGGATGTGGGCAGGGAGATGGCGTTAGACCGGGCGTCATTGACAGGCCTGGTGGAATGAGTGACACTGCTAATAGCTCTGTCCCATTACCTGAGTACAAGCTGCTCCTTTTTCTGCTGTCAAAGGGGTGTTTGTTTGCTTGTAGGATGATCATATTTACCAGGTCGCAGCACATCAGATGTAACACATGTATTTGTGCATTTTCAGAGGATTTTTAGTATACAGAGCACATAGTATAAAAAATGCATCTCAATATATTTCATAATTTGACATTTTTGAGTCAAATATCAGTGAATATTCATTGATTATCAAAATAGGAAGGGGCTAGATTGAATCTATTGAAAATTGACTGGAACCTGAAAAGTGGTGTTAAAGGGATAGTTCACCCAAAAATGCATATTCAGTCATCATTTACTTTACTCACCCTCTTGTCATTTCAAACCTGTATGACTTTTTTCCTTTTGCAAAACACAAACGAAAATATTTTGAAGAATGTTGGTAACCAAACAACGCGGTACCCATTCACTTCTATTGTATGGACAATGGCCGGTCACCAACATTCTTTAAAATATCTTTTGTGTTCTGCAGAAGAAAGAAAGTCATTCAGGTATGAAATGACCATAGGGTAAATGAGTAAATGATGACGGTGAACTATCCCTTTAAGAATTAAGGCAACGTGAGTTTGGTAAATATAGGGGGCAGTTGTGGCCTAATGGTTAGAGAGTCGGACTCATGACCAGAAGGTTGCGGTTCGATTCCCAGGGCTGGCGGGTAACAACCGAGGTGCCCTTGAGCAAGGCACCTTACCCCTACTTGCTCCCTGGGTACTGCAGTGATAGCTGCCCACTGCTCCGGGAGTACGTGTGTTCACCACTTGCTGTGCGTGTGTTCACTACTCTCTGGATGGGTTAAATGCAGAGGTCACATTTCGTTGCCTTGTACTTGTACATGTGCAATGACAATAAATTGAATCTAAATCTAAATCTAAATTAATGCCTAAATAGTCATTTGCCAAACATTATTCAATAGTCTGTGCAGGTCAACCACAAAAGGACATTTTATCACAGGCAGAAAAAGATATTAACATATTTTGATAAAAGATTACCAAAACTTTTTCTTTGGAAAGGCACTGCTGAATAATTACAGTATCTTGACTTTAGACTTTCTCTTTAAATATGTTTACCTGGGCCCAATAGCACAGATAGTATATTAAAAATCTTGAGTACTTTAAAAATAGAAAAATCAGGTAGTACTGAGCTGACACAGAATGCTGTGAATAGAAGAATAGAAGGGATTATCCTCTGTCCTCTGGTCGTCTGCATGCTGTGGTAAAATGTGCTCTGTGGGTTCCAGGTGCTGAGCTATGTAGACTGAGGGATATATTGCTTTAATTGGGGACTTACTGATCTTGCAAGACAATTCAGTGCCAGACGTTATCGGCGATGTTTCTGCCACTTTTCTGCTGTGCAATCACAAAAATGATATTGGTGACAGCAGGTGATCCATAAAAGCCATTTTAAATCCTTGTTAATTATTCCTTTAGAAGTCTAATGAATAAAACCAGGATCAAGATGAATCTCTTCACCCCGCCAGTGGGGGACGAGGTTGCTGAAACCTACATCTATACGATAGGGCCGTCATGTTTGTTACTGTCGTAGTTTTAGTGTGCTCGTAAAATGTTTGCCTTCATACTTTTGTTTCGATTTCTAATTAGCTGGCTGGCATTTTCAATGAGATAATGAGAGACTGGGACAAATTAAGCTACAGCAGCGAGTGAGGAATTAAACACGCGTATGCCCCTGAGTTTAACGCAAGACAAAATACTATTACAAATTTATGTTCAGTATGCTACACACAGCAACAGTAAAGACTGTATAAAATAATATGTAACAATGACAACAATCCCTAGTTTCTCACCACAAGATGTAACAAATAGTGCTGGGAGTTAAGCTACCGTTAAAACAAAATTAAACTGCAAAACAAAACACTTGCTGACTCACAGACATTGCTACGCCCTATTTAATCACTCTGCAGATCTCTTTCTTCACGTTTGCTGAAAACAGTGGCCTGATGAAAGTTATCTGAGGCTATTTCACTTTGAGTCATCCCCTCACCAGTAGTTAAAAAAACTTTTGTTGCATAAAGTTTGTTACATTAAAGCAGGCATGTGTTTTTCCAACATTAACATACTTTCTTTTAACACAATTTCAAAAAAAGCGCCGATGGGAGTGGAAACGTCTGTGGACACTTCAGTCAAACATCAAAAAACACAGACGCAATATCTCATTCCCATAATGACCAACGCAATCAACTAAACGTTGCGCAAATTAGAGCAACAATGTAGAAGTTCTGTACTCAAAAGTAAAATAAGCTTCTTGAAGAGGTTTTGTGTCACGACTTTCGTGGGGTGAAGAACCCAAGCGCAGGCAACGGCAGTGAAGGGGTTAACAGATATATTTATTTACAACAGAACAAGACAAAACAAAAACCCACGATGGGGGAAAATCAACTAAGGATATATATATATACACACAAAACAAAAGACTTCCCACGTGGGGGCAAAATGAAAACAAGACAAAGAACTAAACTCAAGGACACGACCAAACGTCTTAAATAATATCAGGCACAAAACTCACAAAACACGAACAGACAAGGACCAGGAACACGGGTAAGCACATGAACACGAAACATACAGATACAATCCACGAGCACAAGACAAAGAAACAAGAGGGTATTTAAAGGGAAGACAAACGAGGGATAACGACACGGGGCAGGTGTGGGTAATCAAACACTTAGGGAAGGATAACAAGGAAACGAGAGGAATGGGGCCAATGACAAGACACTGGAGAGAACGTATATTACTGTCAAACGGACAATAATATGTTTCTCTCCACACATAACCAAAGACTTTGTCATGGCTCTGCTACAGGACCAAGAAAAACATGACTAAGGAAGCAGAGCCATGACAGTTTTGCTCATTAATCTACTAATAACGGAATGCAAACAGACACGCGCCACAGATCGCCATCAGCTCAGATGGAGAGATGGGTGATTTATTTTTAAAAGCGGATTCGGGTGACGTTAGAGCTCATCCACGCATCACTAGTGCAGGGTTTAAGACGTGCTTTTTTGGGGCGTTAAATAAAGCCGCAAATACCAGTACAATGACAAGCGCAAACCTTAGTAAATAGCCTTGTGTGATTCATTTAAATACTCTCCTCCCATAAAGTTTGCATCTGAAGAGCAGTGTTGTAATGTAATGAAGTAAAAATACTTAAGTACAGTACTTAAAGCGGCCCTAACACACGCGGTTTCTGCCAATATCATATTAATCTTGAGTACCTATAGAGTAGTATTGCATACTTCGTATCGTCAAGAAGTATTTAGTTTGATCACATTTCTAAAAGATAGATACAGCTGTACGATTATTTCTGAAATCATACGCCGTGTGCGGGTGAGGAGGGGTAGGCTGAACTACAGACATCAGTTTCACTCACCACATGCGGCTCATGTCCGGCATGTTTTAGTGCTGGGACGGCTCCATATATCAGTTTCAAACGATATCCAAATCCAGCGTTATATCCACCATTTATATAACATTCATCACCCAAATGCACCGCGTGGGCGTGCTTTTCCGGGAGAATTGTCCAATAAGGGACTAAGAAAAATTGTTACGAATCAGTTTTATATGTTCGAAAAAAAAATCTGAAACCTGTATGATTGCTGGGGGAATGTATCGAGCACAGAAATACTACGTAATACGCCAACTCAATTTTTGACAAGTTGACCATGTTAAGCATGAGAAGACAGCACGTTTAACAAGAAGTCAGAATGCATGACATACCGTTGCAGCACCCCTTTAAGTATTTTTTGGGAGTATCTGTACTTTACTTCAGTCTTTATATTTCTCCATACTTTTACTTGTACTCCACTACATTTCCTGAACAATATGTATACTTTTCCTCAGAAACATTTCCCCTAAGCATGTGCGTTACTACAAGATAAAAGCATAGAAACACAACTGAAACAGACAAGTCGGCGATCTGGTCACCATGACAATGCAGAACCAATCATTGGTTAAAGCTCTATGTGCAAATGCAAAAAGGTGCTCTCCGCGGTTAATTTCAACACAAGGTTTTAATGTGCTGCTTCTTTTAAAGATAAACAGCTCATTTTTCAGTTTCAATGAATTATCAAATGACTGAGTTGTTACTGTAAGGGAAATGCAAGGAAAGAAGTGTAGCGGTTTTAGCTAACGTTATTATATTGATGAGCAAAGCTCACCAAATATGGTTCTCCACCAGATCTTTCAAGGTCATACCCATGAAATAAGTTATTTAAAACATCAATTTCAGTCAAGGAATTAGTTTAGTTTAGTGATCAAATATACATATTTTACGGTCTCTGATTAGTAATATGAAGCATAACAATACTTGTATGCATTCGTCCAGCAAATGCCTCAATGATATTATATACTTTACATTAACTCATGGCCATAAGTAACGTGACTTTACCAAACAGGATTTAGAGCAAAGGTAGCGTAAATCGAAACACAGTAAAAGGGACCAAGTCTGTGAGCGTGAATACAGAAAGCCCATCACAAATGAATATATATGGTTGTTTATTAAACTCTACTCTACATGATAACAAAAACAATGACGATCGCATAAAACAAACAAATACATGAAACACAAATGCGCTTGGAAGCGCGGAGGGAGAAAGAGTGAGAAGAGAGAGAGAGAGAGAGAGAGAGAGAGAGAGAGAGAGAGGGCATGGCAGCGATTTCTGAACACCAATAAAAATCATCTTTAACAAAGAGGCACAGACTTAACGCAGCTATTCTATAAATAGAAACGGATACTTGCAAGCTCTGTGCTGGACCGATATCCGTATGCGCGTGTAGAGATGGAATTGTTCAAAGGGTTTCAGAAGGCAAGTCCTGCCGAAAGTTGCGGGCCTCGTGATCGGCCCGCATGGCTTAACCACGTGGCAGTAGAAGTCCATTGTTCCATCCCTTTCCCCAGAAGGGGAACGGCAGTCTCCGAAGAGACCGGAGGAAGAGACGAAGCCGGGAGAGAAGAGAGGACGACAAGACAAGAAGGTTTTCAGAGCAGGCTCGATATTTAACCTCATGAGGAGGGCATGCCCACCTGAGTTTGAATCGACCAATCAGAGTTGAGCAGGGAAGAGGTTCTTTGTCCACTCAACAGCTAAGTTGCATCTTTATGACCTCCTGGCAACTTTACAAAATATCATTCCCAATTATAACATAATGAAAAGAAAGTGTTCTATGGTCACACAATGTATATATACAAGGAGGAATTGTAAAGACAAACATTTAGATATCAAAAATGGACAGGTTTGAATTGCAACAAGTCATGATTCATTCAGATGGAACGCATACAAATAAAGCCTGAATTAAACTTGTATATCTAACTGTGACAGACTATTTAAAATGGCACGAGCGCCAACACACAACCTAGATAGTTAGATATATGTATAGAAAAGGACAGTTTAATCACATAAGTTCCTATTGTCAGGGACATTTCTCTGGTTAGCCTCAGCTGTTAAATTAGAGATGAGACAGAGACTTCTCACCAATGCTTTGAAGCATAGGGGTCGTAAATATCCAACAGAGAGACAAAAAGTTATCAACACTCTAAAACCAGACCCCTGGAGCCAGGTTTTTGCTATGGTCTTTTGATGATGATAGCAAAAGAAACCAGGACAAAAGGAAGTGGGGGTTGATGGCTCTTCAATGACTCCGACCATTTGGCTTAAACTAGATTCTCTACAGAAGTAAGGGCCAGACAGATTTGTTCAGATTATGTTCCAAGTTGTTCTCTTAGAGGGATAATATTGGGGGTGGGAGGGAACTATCCTTTTATAAAGTAAAGTTATAAAGATATTTATAAAGTTATAAAACATTATATATTATATAAAGTTTAAAAAATGTGGTTTCTGAACTTGTATTTTGATAGTTTAGCAATTTGGCAACATGTTGTTCCAGATAAAACTACTGAGCTTGAGACAGAGCTTTTTCAAAGTTGTAAATTTCTATGTAAGCACCATTTTTGATCTTTATGCTAAAAAATAAAAAAATTGACCAACAACGTTTGCTTCAACTTTACTTTAAATTAGGGCTGTCAACGTTAACGCGTTAACGCATGCGATTAAGTTTTTCAAATTAACGCGTGAGAAAATATTTATCGCAATTAACGCAGCATCCGTTTGTTTTGACATCCTTTGTCTAGCGTTACTTTATGTAATCACGCTCTTATTCGTGTACAGGCTTTTAAACCACTTAAGCGTGATTTGAAACAGTTGCTTTGACACGCTCAATGGAGATAAACCGCTTCTAAACTGTGGGACGCGGCAAAACGCAACGCGAGGTCCAGTCTGGTGTAAACAGTCACTTGCTAAGGGCTGCGTCGGTGAATCTCTGTCAGACAGCGCATCCGTGTTAAGTTCTCTTTCGTGCTTGAATGGATAAAACCACACAAGATTATGTCAGAAAGCCCGTTTTGTCTAGCATTTTCTTAAGCACAGACTTCAAAGTGTAAAATAAAATCTTAAATGAATGCAAAGTGTTGTGAAAATGGGAGCGCGGTGACGGTCAGATCTGCGTTCTGGGGCAGCTCTTAAAGGGGCCACGTTCTTAAACGTGCTGCTCTGACTCCTGTCACTAATGTTAATCAAAGAAGAAAATAAAAGAAGAAATCAATGTGATTTTGTAGCTTTAATGAGAATTCTTCTGCATTTAATTTATAATTTAGCATTAATAAAGACTGTAAAGTGTCCTTCAATTCCTGTATGTTTCCTACATGAGCTCTCAATTATACTGTTGAATGGCTATAATTCATATTAAAATAATCAATTTAATAGAGACATGAGTTACAGTACTAATATCAAAATGCTAGCTTTCATAAAACGATGCTGTTAAAGAAATATGTTGTTTCTACATCAATTTGAAGATTAAATGTGAAATTATTAAAATGTAAAAGTATATTTTAAAATATAATAGTTATGTGCGATTAATCGTGATTAATCACAGAAAAAATGTGTGATTAATCCGATTAATTTTTTTAATCGATTGACAGCACTACTTTAAATACTTAAGTATCAAAAGTATATGCTTTTTATATTAAATCTACTTAAGTACAATATTTATCTGTTACTTTAAGACTTTACTCAAGTCATATTCTAAAAGGATACTTTCACTTCTACCTTCTAAGTAATTTTCTGGCAAGATATTTGTACATTTACTCAAGTATTGCTTTTAGGTACTTTATACATCACTGCTGAAGAGGAAACTCCTACAAATGCATGTGCAATAAGGTCAGTCGAAAAAACATGTGTGTCCACGCCCTTTCAGCGCTAATTTTCACTGCGTGTCTTTAGTAAATACCGACAGCAGAAAAAGGCATATGCACTGCCACAAGCTGTTAGCAAATCTGGCCCTTAACCTCTAATTTCTAACCAACCAAACTAGTCTGAAAAAGCAAATAAACGGCACAGAACGTGCGACACCCTATGATCATTTCTCCTATTTTAAAACATGTTCAATAAAATGACAAGGAAACACAACCAAACACTGATGAAGTAGGCTATTTACTGACAAAGGCCATTGTTTCCTTCAGAAGATATTATAGGGATAGTTCACCAATAACCAGAACACAAAAGAAGATATTTTAAAGAACGTTGGTAACCGAACAATGACGGTACCCATTCACTTCTTTGTACGGACACAAAACTAATGCAAGTCAATGGCTAACACCATTGTTCGGTTAACAACATTCTTCAAAATACCTTATTTTGTGTTCTGCAGAAGAAAGAAAGTCATTCAGGTTCGAAATGACAAGAGGGTAAATGAGTAAATGATGACAGTTTTTTTTGTGAACCATCCCTTTAATTCTCACCCTATCATGAGTCAAATCTCAGAGTAGTTCTTGTCTTTTAATTTCCCCATATCATTATGAATTGTAAGCTGTACTGTTAACATTTACCGCATGTGCTTTGCCTACAAAACGTATGAGGAAAAGAAGCATGCTTCAGCATGCTGCAAACTTTCCCTGTCCTTTCACAGCCCGTCCTCTTGTGCTCAGAGATGACTGGTGTGGCAAGGACTCAAAATGACAGAAAGCCGCTGTACCTCGGTCATCTCCAGCCTGCTGGCGGATGAATAATTAACCGCTTTGAAAGAGTTAAAACGCCACTTACATCACAGGCAGCCCCCTCTCACACAAACTCTCATTGGGTATTCATGCCAGATCAGCAGAGCACACATGACTGGTGCCTTCCACATTAGTGTATTTCACAAAAACTGACACAGACTTAAGGAGCAGAGAGCAGGAAGTGCTGATGTGGCAGCACATCCCTTTACTCTGCTTCACGGTGGAAGAGAAATGCTTTCATACCAGACTAAATATACACGGGTGCGCGGGAGTCTGCGCTGTGTGACTGGATGTCAAAGCCCGGTACTCGAGCTGTCTTCCTCCCCGTACTTCATTTCCATGCGCTCGTGTGACATTTCGCTCTGGGCAATTAAAAGGCAAAAACATTGTAAATATGAATTGAAAATCTGCTGTGCGAGCAGCTTGGCTGCGACCGCGTGACATGTCGAGATTCGAGGAGAATTGCGGCATGCTCTCGTAAACGCAATTCAAATTGCTCATCAGATTGCCGAGTGCCTTAATTCTGCGAAGACGAAAGGGAGTGAAAGAACAACATAAAAGGGCTTGAAGATACATACAGGGTCACAAAAGCTTGAGGTAGAGAGAGAGAGAGAGAGAGAGAGAGAGGGGGAAGTATCTGTTGTGTGCCAAGGCAACTCAGAGAGCCAAGCTGGAAATGTAGAATTTGATCACTGTGAATCTCAGGCATGGACCATAAATACATAATAAACAAAAATTAGCTGAGGCGAACGACATACAGAGTGCTTTATCTGCTGCGACACTGCCACAGACGCAAGTGTAGCAAGCTGGATGCATCCATATTGATGCAGGGTGAGGAACAGATTTGTTAACACATCTCTAGCACCACAACAGCTAAAATGTGGTGAGAGGGGGAATAGCAAATGTGAAAAAACAGATGCTTTCATGAAAACAATGTGCATAATAAAGCAAAATTAAGGGAAATAGATTAAGAGATGTGCACTGAAGTTGCTAATTCATATTTTGCAGGAAGAAAATGAAACATTAAAGGAATATTAAACGGATAGTTCACCCAAAAATGAAAATTATGTTATCATTTATTCACCCTCTTGTCATTTCAGACTTACTATCTTCCACAGAACACAAATGAAGCTAGTTTGAATAAAGTTGCTAACTGAACAACGGCGGCACCCATGGACTTCTATTGCATGGGACACAAAACCAATGCAAGTGAATAGGTGCCAGTTAACAACATTCTTCAAAATATCTTCTTTTGTGTTCTGCGGAAGAAAGAAAGTCACACAGGTCTGAAGTGACAAGAGGGTGAGTAAATGATGACAGAATCTTCATTTTTGGGTGAACTATCCCTTTAAAGAAATAGTTTGCCCCAGACCATGACTCGTTTCTATGATAAAAGTGTCTAATTTGACATTACAATCCTGCATATTCAAAGTACAGGGTCATACTATATTCTTTAACAAAAAAAATAACAGAACAGAACCTTCAAGTCCTGGGTAACCTATTAATTCAAATAAAACACTGTCGAATAGAAGTGACCATCACAAAATGCTATGCCTGTTTTTCTTCAAAACTAACCAAACATTAAGGATTTCAATACAAGCACTATATAATAATGCCCAATTCCACAACTGCCAAAAAGCAAAATTCAGGTGGCAAATATTTAAATACTCCTCCAAAAAAACCTGAAAACCGGTCACGGACACAAATATCAAGATTTGCAATTACAATCAACCGCTCAAGCAAGTTACATCAGCGAGCAGCAGGAAGCGCAGGGTGATGAATTAGTGTACTGAATCCTCTGTAATATTGTTCAGAGACACAATTACATGAAATCGCTACTTCCAAATTACAGAAACACCAAACTGCTGGTAAGTCACAGCACAAAGTGTGTGCCACCTCGCCTGCCACCCTGAGGGGTGTCACTATGCACCTCACCCCAGTGTTGGCATCTGGACTGTCACACGCCACGCTAACAAGCATGCATATGCAGCACTCCCCGCCAACCTGACACTTATGACATTGCTCCATCAGAGCAGCTACGAAGGTGCAGAACGAGAGAGGGTTTTAAGAAGACGAGTGCAGCACGTATTAAAACTTTCGGGCATCTTTATAGAAAATTAGTGACGGGCTGTAACCTTGGCAATGTTTCCTGAACGGTCTTAGTGTAGCACAATGCAAAATGGGAGCTGGCTGTACTGCAAACTATTGACATGTGAAGGGTAAACTGAAGGGGGAGGGCTGTGGAGGGGCCTTTGAGATACCGCCGTGTTACTTTAAAAATATGCTATCAGTAATTTCCTACGAGCCTGAATGCGCCTTTGGTGTTTCACCTCCTAATTAGAAGAACAATATTAAACATCATTTATATACATGTAAAGTTACTGTAATAATTAAGAAGCCCTCGGTGTTTTGGGCAAAGCAAGTATACTGCATAGCTGCCTTTTAGAAACCATGCGGCAAGCTAGAGAGAAAGAGATATTAAGGCCTTGCGTGAGACAGACACAGGTGGCGTGGGAGATGCAGCCGATGCATTTTTGCGTGACGCGAGTAATCTCTAAAGACCGGGGTAATTGAATCGCCACAACTTTCTTGTTTGCGCCACAACAAAGGAAATTAGATAAAACAAAAGAACTCATTCCAACATGGCACCAAAAGAGAGAAAGCAGTAAATAAATGTATTAGAAAAAGCTTTCGCATTCAAATGCACAGGAGGCAGACCTAGCAAACGCATTAACTAAACACAAAGCATCTATTCCCCAACGTACCGACTTCACTTAAATGAACAGGCCGTTTCTCATCTCCTTCGATTAATTCTTTAAGCCCTGCTGATGAGTCTACGAGACTACGCTGCAGTTACTTATCCTGACGGTGAAACGAGACTTACGCGACCGATCCGAGGTCAGACAATTAGCGGCTCTGGGGTGCGAGAGCACGTTTCTACATAAACTGATGAGCGCCGGCATTGCTGCCCTCATTTATGATACCAGTTGCTGCGAGAAGCACGTGGATACGTCAAAGCGGGCGTGGGAACGTGCTCCTCCTGCAGGCTGGGCTGTTATCAAACCCGTTTCAGAAGCAGGTCACAGCACAGACTCTCTCTCACTCGCCAGCTTTTAGCCAACACTGTATCTCATCATCACTGTTTTCACTGCCTCTGTCACCCAGACTGTTCTCATTCTCTCTTATCTATTATTCCCTCTGGATACTGATAGCTAGGAATTACTCCCAGGCCTTTTTAAAGTGCACTATCTGCCAATAAACATCTCTAAATGGATTTAAGTTGAGCGCGGATGTGGCATACCACCACAATGGCAACGGTGCGCCTCGGAAAATTCAATACCTGACAATATTGCACCATCGAAACGATTTCCTGGTTGTAAAATGAGAGACAGACTGATGAAATAGCGTAACATCTCCAATTGTCTTTCTAAAACCAGAGCCCTCAGGCGTCCCTATTATGAACTCTACCTGAAAACGTTGTGGGAAGCTCTGCCTTTGTTACAGTGGAGTGCGGCATTCGGGTTCCAGAAGTAAAACCCAATTCATTTTCTGCAGAAGACCCTCTTCTTTTTTAATAAAAACAAAAACTTTCAAGACACAGCCACTATGCGATTGTTAAGTGGTAGTTTATGCTTTCATAGAAGCATAAATTACCAGGGGACAGTTACATCTGCCCAAATGCCCATTAACTTGAGGAGATCCTACTTGTATTAAAATAAAAACAAAAACAGGTCAGTAGGCCACTCTCATTAGGCACTGTAAACAACATCATTGTCTTTAGGCACATTTAAACACCTTGTATGGTAGTGTAAATTATTATATTTTCACAATCCATGCCAATAAAGCAATACTGTTGATGAATTGTAAATGACATAATTATTACAGTATATATAAATATATAATATATGTATAGGTGTATGAGTAGTTGAGAGATATATCGTCAGTGGGTCCTTTCGCAAAATTTAGCAAAAAAAAACAACGAAGATAAAGCTACTGTATTCTTTTTTCACTATAAATATAAATACTAAAAGAATACATTTATTTCCTAAATTTTTGCTATATCCACAATAGGACACATGTAGGGTATTTGTCAACCCATATATGTGTGCGCGCGTATATACACACACACATATACTGTATACATACATACACACACATATCATCGCTGTCGGGCGGAAACCTCCTATGTCCAAATTTGGTCAATTTCATATTTTTTCACAAATCGATGCTATTGGTCAGTCCCCATGTAGGTCTGTTATTTTTACAAATTATTAACCAATCTAAAGTGTTGAAAATAGCTTGAGAGCAAATCTCTTAACTCCATTGGACACTTCAACTGTCTGAGAAGTCTCGTAACTCCACCTCTTCTTCACTCCGCGGGAGCCTCTCGGCATTACGTCTCCTGATTGAAAGTTTTTTAGACAATAATGAGTGAAAATAGTTAGGTTAAATACATTTGAGTAGGTCTGTTTTGTTAAAAATCGATAGCTGTAATGCTTCGGTGCAGAAGGAAGCCCGTGAGCCACGAAGGTAAGTTTGCGAGCAGATTCGGCTAATTTCCGCCTATTAGACAGCCTAGTCAGCTCATCGTTTTTTGTATTACATCACTTATAGTTCTTAAACCTTTAAAATAGAGTTTAGGAAGATGTATGTAACCACAGTCGTTAGCTTTGGTTAACTATTGAAGCCTTTTCTCTTGTCAAGAGGCTCAACGCGACTGCCGACTTAATTTGCGTGCAGATTAATTTCCGCCTATATTAGACAGCCTGTTTAACGTTTTATTTTGGTATTGCATCACTCAAAGCTCTAACGTTTAAAATAGAGTTTAGGAAGATGTATGTAACCACAATCATTAGCTTTCATTAGCTTTTAAAGCCTCGTCTCTTGTCAAAAGGCTCAACGCGACCGCAGACTTTGATGAACACTGCTGGCAGCAGCGACGTCTGTGTCCATACCATTCTTATCAATGACAGCGTAATCTCGTATCTCCCTGCTCCCAAGTCATAAACCTTGTATCTCCGATTAAACATGGTTTTGGGGAAATGTTGTGTTAATGTTGGTACACAACAGTATATGATAGCAATATAAGGTATAATACCAACTTTATGATACAATGTTTAATTGTATCATTAATTAAACTCAAAAGATATGCAGTTTTTTTAATTTCCTGAAAAATAATGGTTTTGGAGATACGAGGATTCCGCCCGACAGCGACGATATACAATGTACATACATATTTTTTTTAAACGGCAGACCGGTAGGAGCACACACATACACACACACATCTGGGTAGGCATTTATATATTTTTATTTATTTATATTTATAAATAATGTAACTTGTCATTATAGGAATTTGTCGTATAGCTATAAACAAGTACTGTGCACTCTTCTCCAAAAACTTCTAATTCTTTATCAGTTTTATTTCAATATTTCATGGCTTATAACACGTTTTGGAGGATGTTTTTTTCCTACAAAGAAAATGAACAATATATTCAGGAACAAAATTTCTGAAACACCAGATAAAAACAGTTTGGAAAAATGAAAATCAGTGGCCAGTGTTACACTCTATAGTCACAGACACCTGTAAGCAAAGTTGAGGTCAGCACAAAACTGCTTACTCAATTCACGATACTCACATTACTCTGATGTCACTTACATAAGGGGGAGGTTAAACTGGGTTGCTCTGACAGTGAGTCAAGACACTGACGATGCTGCCACCAGCACTATCGCTCATCCTGCCATAATAGCGAAGCAATTACAGATGAGGCGACGCTCCATGCGAGCATCTGCTGTGCACATATCTATATCGCATGCTGGGATGGTTCTGAATCCCCCTCACAGAAAGCATCACGCCCTTCCCCTTCACCATTCCACAGCACACAGTGAGCGAAATGTGCTCTGTATATAAAAGGAGGTTAGCGTTGTGTTAAATTTGTTCACAAGCTGGGTAATGTGAGCATTTCGCTGGAAATATTCCACCATTTATTAGCTGTTTCCTGAGGGCAAACGGAGATGAAGAAAAATGTAAATCAAACGGTTGTTAGAGGGTCAGCTGAACTTTTAACATTCACAGACTCACCTGAAAAAGCCCTGGTTAACTATTCTTGAGCTGTGCTCGCAAACAGACAGCAAAAAGCATCTGGACCCATTAGCAGCATGACTACAGCTTGTGCTCTCCCCAAAAATCTGCTTATGTGGTTTTTATATTATATTGGTGCTCCAGCACATATGCCCTCCTCTTCTACAAGGTCACAGTTCCACCTCGTCCTCGGTACAATGAGCATTTGGAACGAGCGCACAGCTTGAAAAAAATAACAGGGTTGCCAAAACTCTGGTGTTTCCACGAGCCACATGAAACTGGACAGAGTGGCTCATAAAGCAACGAATTGTTTCATCAGGCTAGTTGATCCTGTTGATCACAGAGTAAAAATAGTAGCCCATAATTATAAAGAAAAATAGGGGGGAAAAAAACTAGATTAAACAAATCTCATACAGTATTTGCTGACTTTGATCATATCGTCCACCTCTATTTACACGTAATCAGGAGGGTGTGGCCGTGGATAAGTGTGGCATAAGGAACCATCCCACTTTTTCCTTGAAGCGTGTATGGCAACAAATAAACTAGATTCTCTTGAGAAGCAAGCCATTTCATTTCTGCTTTCTCCACGGAGGAAGTGGGCCAGCCCCTGGAAAGAGTCCGACCAGCGTAAAAGGGGCATAAATATGGGAATAAAATTTATCAAGCATATTAAACAGCAAGGCATGGCAGGGAAAAAACAGGGCACATTAAAAAGCAGAACGTGCGTGGAAAACAAAAGTGAGAGAAGAGGCCATAAAGCTAGGAAAGCCCTGGCTGATGCCAGCCTGCCCCATCTGGGAGATAAAAATGAGTGATTCCGCTCCGCATCTCCATCCAACTGCATCTCTTTAGTGCTTAGAAGACGCATGAGAGCAAGTCAAAAGAAATTTAATGCAAAAAAAAGGGGGCAGCTCTCCACCAAGTTCATCTTGGCTAAATTCGGCTGGAGGCTGAAGAGCGCATTCGCTCTGCGTGTCTGGCTGTTGCATATAAACATCCTCTGAGTCCCAGGGCTTGTGTGTTTCTAGGGCTTCTCATGCTGAGTTCAAAGACAGAATAATTACAATGATAAACAAGGTGAGAGTCTATATTTCTCCAACTTGAAACATACACACCTGGTATACAAGATGACTTCCCTATAGCCATTCTCAATCTCCATAATTGGGTTTATACGTACCAAAACACATGTGTACTTGAGGAAACTCAATAAAAGGCTTCATTGATACAACATTGAATGTTGTATTGACATGGCCATAATCATACATACGTATGCCATCTCCTCTAATGGTAAGTATTTGTGAGGTTAGGGGTCTCGTGGTTTTATAGGGCATGAGTGGGTGATTTATACTCGTGCTCTGAATCAATGGAAAAGGAGCCAAAGCGCTGCCACTAAATCAATGTTTCCACTTGTCAACACAATCTAAAACATCCATTTCGTTATTCAATTAGCACGCATGAACTTCACAAACGTTAATAGTGAGAAGCCATTAGACGTCAGAGGCTGGCAGGTGCTGGCAGTGCAGCTTGTCCGTGTTTTGCACTTGCATGGTTAGGTGTTAAGACACCCTTACCCCCCACAAAAAGCACAGAGACTGATGGCTCCCTTCAGTATTCTAAACTGCATTCAAGAATCCCTCATGTACTCTGGAATCGTAAGGCGACTGAGACCCCGAGTACACCTGACATCAACATGTTGGGCAATGTGATCACAATGATATATCCAGATGTCTATGTTTTGTGATGAAATCACTTAAACAACATTTGGAGGCAGCTGGAAATGCATGTGACCATGTTGTATTTCATTGCTGTTGGATGGAAACCGCATATCTTCAAAACTGCTAGGAAATGAAAATAAACATTTTGTAAATAAACAATTTGAGTTTAAAGTTAACAAGTTCTTGCAAAACCCACAAACATGAAGGGTGACCACTTTTCAACATTTATATTTCTCTTATATCATTACTGTTGAAGATGTTTGTAGTGTAAATCAGTGGTTCCCAAAGTGGGTGCCGTGACAACTGGCTAGGGGTGCCGCTGAATCTCAGCTTTTTTCCAGTACCATAATAATCTTTTACATCATATATTTTAAAATATATCAAAACCAACATATGAGCATGCCCATCCGAAACTGAAAATACGCGAAAAAACATATATTTCATACATATGTAAAGTTTAAATGTTTTTTTTACCGCCACTTGGACTGTTCCCAGGAGAGAATTGCTCCGCCCATTGTACTGATGCGCGTTCATGTGGGACACGCGTTCCATACTAGCTATCTCAGGTTGGTTTCACGATTGCTCCCCCTGCCCCCACTGGAGTGCGTTCATATAATTATTTTTGGGTTCCGAACCGCGGGTCGTTTGCGTCATCAAGCCTGCAGCTGTTTACCCTGTCGCTTAACGACGACGCAGGAGAAGGCGGCAAAATGCCTTACATTGCTCGCTTCACTTTTATACTGTACATTTTTGTTTTTGAACCGTGAGTTTTGTTTGCAAAGCTTCAGTAACGTTACATAACGGCCCTTTCGTCTATCAATGTACTGCAAATGCTCTTAAGATCGATGAAGACGAACAGAAATGAGACTTATAGCTCTCTGCTTGGAGCGCGTCAGTCACGCTCGTCAGAAAAGTGAGTGAAATACACACGTACACATTTTTACTAGGGCTGGGTAAAAAATATTGATTCTTCGATTTTAATCGATCTTCAATTTAATGAAACAATATAGATTCGGGAAATCCCGAATCGATTCTTAATGCGTGTGCTTTAGTTCAAGGATATCTGTATTTCGCCTATCTTCCTGAAGATGTCGCAATCACTCGTGCTGATACATTTAAAACAAAACAAATTCAAATAAAAAGTGGGAGAGGGGGACGGATCATGGCGGAAGCTCACGGTAGCCAATGGACCCCAGAGCCGGCTAAATTAAAGTCTGATGTGTGGAAGCACTTAATGTTTAAAAGCAATGACGGCAAAGGTGAAGTCGACAAAACAACTGTCGTTTGAAAGTTGTGCCCGCAAGAGCTACGATTTTGCAACAACACAACAAACCTACGAAACCACCTGTCAAGATGTCACCCTGACGCGATATCTGGTTCATGCGATTCTGGACAGCAACGGCTAGACGTTGCTTTTGCCTGCAAATTACAGTCAGATTCACCTCGCGCTGAGAAAATAATTGACGCTATAGTAATGCTGATTTGCAAGGATTTACGCCCATACGCGATAGTTGAGAACGAGGGCTTTCACAATCTTATCAATGTTTTGGAGCCGAGATACGCAATGGTGACACGCAAGGAGAGTTTCAGTTACCAGCATATATACTTAAATGTGGATTCCATGCCTGCAAAACTAGCATTTTAATCTAAGTACTGATAACTAATCAATATTGAATCGAAATTGAATCGAAACCATATAAATAAGAATCGAATCGCCAATTTGGTCGCAAAACCCAGCCCTAATTTTTAACAAATAATACTTCCGCGATTTGGTACGATTGCGTTCATATCAGCAACGAAGCGTACTGGAGTTCACATGAACCGCACCCAGACCTCCCTTTTTAAGCGTACTCGGGTACAGTTTGCCGGTGCTCACCCGGGTTCAGAAGACAGTTCACATCACATCAAACGAACCGAGAAAAAAGTACTTTTGGCAAAAAAGGTCTTGTGACAGATAACAGATCATGTGACATTTAAGACGCTTCCCCAAAATCCAATCACAAGTGGTAAAAGTAAACACAATTCTTTTAACAAAAACAACCTTGTACAACAGTCTTGGAATATGGAACAGACCAAAATAGCAGGAGTTGTGATCCCAACCTGCAGAAATACCATTTTTCCCAGTAACCTTAGAGGAAACGACAGACACCCTGTTGAGCCCATTCAAGGCAGAAGGAAAATTGTCCTGTTTTTCAGTTCTCACCACCCTACTGTTAAAGAAAATGAGCTTTATCGCAGGACACTTCAGGCTACATGAATAATGCCCCCCTCTTTACACCTGTGGCCCCCTTGAAGCCCATCAGGGTGCTTAATGGGAAATGATCCATTTTTAATTACCACTTTTGGAATGAAGAGGTTTGGAATGGGAAACATTTTTGGGAAGTTCCACAAATGTAACTTGGCCCGAGGCGGCGCCGGTACAATCGATGGGAACATTTCCTGTTCCCCAAGGTGACAAGAAACTTACAAAGAGCTGTCAGATAATTACCAATACAGAGAGGATATTAATCTGAAATTAATGCACACCAATTTGATTAAGTTAGGAGAGCAATGCGGTGCGTGTTGAGAGATCAGTGTGTTTGAGTTTAATTCCTGTGACATTAATCTTGTGCTTGCAGGGATGTTTGTCTGCCATGTGGAATCCACACAGCATTCAAAAAGAGCACGGAGATGAGAAGATATAGAGGCTCTTTATAATGCAAGGAAAAGTAAACAGCTGTCTCAAACGAAGCTATACAATCAGGATAGCACGCAATAGCAATCACTTTTGCTTTCGCCGGGACCACACTTGATTTAAGAAACAAAACTTTGAATGCATCACAACAGGTGCATGAATATTTCTGTCAGTGATTTACAAGATTTCTGTTGTCTGAATGTAATTCTGAATGTTTGGCCGTCTCTATTTGTGGTTAAAAAGCATGCAATCGAACTTTGCAATGGCCAGACTCACACAGAAAACAAACTTCTCTCTTTTCCTATACAAAAGAGAAACAAATATTCTCACTTTAAAACCAAAAAACTATGGCATCATTAATGGAGCAAGAAGTAAATGTCAACTTCTGTCATTGATCAGAATGCTCTACAGTACTGAATATTTTCCCTTATCTTCTTGGAGATAAAGAAACATCTCCAACATCCCAAATATTTATTCTAACCATAGTTAACCACATTGTCTTCTGCGTAGGTGTGAAACCAATGAAAAAACTGCTCAAGGGCACCTTTATTAGCCTGTGTTCATTGGGCAAGCTCCAGGTGTCTTCCGTCGACTGCATGTCTGGGCGGAGCCGAACGAGAACGAGTAACTCTAATTAAAGTCGAGTTAATCATAAATAGCTGGAAAGGGCCACAATCCAGGCATATGTTAAGAATAAATTACTAATTAGGGCTGGCGAGTAACAAAACAAGTCCCAGACTGCTCGAGAAGTCTCGGCACGTTACTAATATATGAAAGGTATAAACAAACAGCAATCTGGTTGTTTAGCTTCTCCAACCCACTTACAAGGATCCAATTATGGCAGATCCCTGGAGCCAGCAATACAATCAGCGCTGAGAGTGCAGGCGTTATGATTAACTGTGAAGGCCACATTTACAATGCCTCCTTTCTACAGCCAACTGGGCTTCATTTCAGGTCAAACATGCAGAAGATCAGGTTTAGGTTTAAACATTACCACAGAGATACATCTGGCAAGTTCAGTTATAGATACACCATCATAACTGAGAATCTCTTCAACAATTTCTGCTGCTAGGACATGCTCAACTTACACTACCAGTCAAAAGTTTGGAAGCACTTAGCAACTGTTTATTTACACTTTTCCCCCAAATTTTAACATAGAACACATCAAAACCATGAAATAATAACACAATTGTAACGGGGAATTATGTTGTGGATAAAAACATCCAAAATACAGCCACAGAAAAAATTAAGAGACCATTTCAAATTTTTATTAATCAGCATTTCTAGATGTATTGTGGCCATTGCAGTCCAGTATCTGTTAAATTTCAACAAAATCAAACCTCAGGAGTGACAAAGTCATCCAACAGCAATGTGAAAGACTGGCAGTATGACAAGACACAAAATCGAGGTCATGACAAAACATTTCTTGAACTTTTTCTAAATACATGTTCAAATATTAGTGTTGAATCTCTTAAAAGTAAATATGAACTTGGTTTCTTTGCGGTATTTGAGGTCTGAAAAATACAGAGCGTCTTTTCTGTTTTTTACCTGTTTCTCCAGTTTTCATTTTCTGCAAATAAATGCAAATAGAAACAATATTTTTATTTGAAATTTGGGAGAAATATTGTTAATAGTTTAAAGAATAAAACCTAAACTAAACCTTTTTACCTAAACACATACCTGTAAACAGTAATTCACCAAAAAATGAAAATGGTCTTTGAAATGGTCTCTTCATTTTTATATTTAAGCATCTTCAAAGTTGTCACCTTTTGACTAGAACTTGAAATTTTAACATCCATCCTTTTGAGGTCTTAACCTGGGAAGCTTTTCAAAGAGCATTGAACCAACTTCTATGCTGTACTCTTATTGGGTGCTTTTTATTCATTATTTGGTCAAAGTAATCCATTTAAAATTGTTAAGTTTTAGCTTTCTAATGAATGAAATTAATACGTTGGCAAAACTATAGTTTTGTCTACAAACGTCATTTCAAACATTGAAAAATACACCTTCTTATAACTCATTAACTTATAACATCATGATATACATTTTTCTCAAGTGTGTCTAAAATGTTGACTGGTACTGTACATCTGCCCTGCTCTGAATTTTTCATCCTTCAAGCACAGCTACATAGCCACCTCGCCCGGCCGCAGAGATGGCCACGTTAGAGCTGAGTCTAGCTGCTGAGCTGCATTTTATCGAAGATTTGCTTTGGAAACATCGTCTTTGTTGCTGACGTGTGCATTCAAAGCCTGTGATTCGAAATGAATCGAGATTTTCTGCTATCAGTAAAGCACATGCAAAAGCAGATAAAACAGGCAGCGAACGAGTTTTTCCAAGCTACCCGTACACCCGAGTCTCCAGTGGGCCCTTTCATGGCATTTCAGACGGAATGAGAATGAGCGGTGGAGAGGTTGAGGCCGCGATGGATGAGAGGAGCTTCTTTTGCCATTCATCATTCAATGCTGGAGGTCATGTGCAGTTAGTCTGTAGGCTCTCTGGGAGCTGTAAAACACTCTCCCTGATGGCTGGCTGTCAAGTGCGCTGAAGCCAAAGGAGGAGGAAAACACACACACACCACACAATATGATTTCTTCACAGACCCAGCCAATCAATCCTTTTGCCAAGCTCTGGCCTGCGGAATCCCGCTCTCCTGTAAGCGGGTCTCAAACGCCCCGAAGACGTTTCATTATTCAGCGAAAGCGATTCTAATGGAGGTTCGAGGGGGAGAGTTATTTGAGGTATGAAATGTTATCAGTGTCACATTTCAGCGAATGAACTGATCTCTGCTTTCATCATACCACGCAATTCCCAAATTTCAGATTATCAATGTCTGTCGTGCTCATCCAGACAGTCGTGACATACAGCTAGAGGCTAAACGGCATAATGCAGTCTACGAGACCATCTCGCACACAAATGGTGATCTTCTCCATTACCAAAGCTTAGTTTTTTAAAAGCCTTGTAGTTTAATTAGACAGCCGTCACCACCAGCCAGCCACTCAACCTTTTTCGCCTGCCAATGTTTCATTTTTCATTCCAATTTGATTAGAAGCCATTTCTGAGCCACACAACGACAGCCGAACCATTCAGTAGGGTATGGGCATGACAAAACAGCCTCTCCTTCATGATTAATATGCCAGCCAATGAGAGAGCTGAAGGGGTGAGGGGAGGGTGCCATTCATTAGCGAGGTGTTGGACGATTTTCAGACCGTAATCACATCTGCGAGTCTTACTGACCTTTTTGGAATTTTTATTTTTTGCTTTTTGGCTATAATCAGATCATGTATTATTCAAGTGTTATGTGAAGTCTGCTCACCATTTTTTGCTCGCTCACATAAAAACCAGCGCTCACTTTAGCCTATCTGAACTCTCTCTCTGGTTTCCATTTGGTCTAATCATGAAAACCTTGAAATGTATAAGCATCCGATTATGGCTGATTTTGTCGAAGTCAGCAATATTGTACACAGTCAAAAAAGGAAACATTTGGACCAATACGTAGATATACAGTTATATACAGCTGCGAAAAAAATTCCAAAGAGCATTTCAAAGACCTGGAAAAACTGGAGAAACAGATTCTCTGTATTTTTCAGAACCCAAATACTGCAAAGAAAAGTTCATATTCACTTTTTAAGCAATACAACAGTAATATGTGTACATGTATTTAGGAAAAGTTCAAGACATTTTTTATGTGATAACCTTGATTTTTTTATCACAGTTTTCGTGTGTCTTGTCATGATGTCAGTCTTTTACATTGCAGTTGGATGACTTTGTCACTCCTGAGGTTTAATTTTGTTGAAATTCAACAGGCACTGGACTGGAATGACCACAAAACATCTAGAAATGCTGATTGAATAAAAATTTGGAATCGTCTCTCAAATGTTTCATCAGCTGTAGAATTTTGGGTCAGACTCCCCATTTTTTTCTCTCCATCACATCCTGCCCTTTCTACTATATGTATCAATAACAGTACAGGTAAAATACCCAAGACTACAACAGAAACCCTGACATTTTTGTTTTGTGAATTTTGTTGATTGAGAAAAAATGTAACAATGCATGGGCATGGGGAGCTTTCCTCAGAACCTGACATATACAAAAAGGTTTGCACAGCAGCATACTAACTAGGTTATTAAGGGATTAATTACAGGGTTAACAGTGGGTGTCAAAGCCCAGCCTGTGTGTAACACCGTCTCTCTCTCTTACACACATGGGCACGCACACAGTAATCTGCTCTCTAGCTGACCTGCCTGCCTCAGACGCTCAGGAAGACAGTCCAGAACAAGACAGAAGTCGGGAGAATACTCCTTGGGGCTGCAAGTGATAAGCCTAATGTTTGTGGGTTGCTCTTTAACAAAATGCTTAAAATGGGCAAATGAGAGCTGTGCTTATCCAGCAAAATTGGTGCTAGATGGAGCAGAAAGTGCACAAATGTTCTATGACATTCCCGTAATGAGGTTTCATATTGATCCGACTACACCGAGCAGAACTACAGGCTCTTCTCTCTTCTATTTTAACCCTCGCTGCTTGCTCTAGGCTGCCATTTATTTGGCTAGTCTCGTTGGTCCCCCTGGGTCTCCGATGCACAGACAGGTGGCCCAGCTGAGCTTATCACTCAAAAACGTCATCAGCCATTCAGAAACGCCATTATTTATTTGGTCTGTACAAGAACAAGGAGATAGCTGGACTATTTTTGGAGGGCAAGAAGAAATCATGTCAACAATGCATGCTGGGAGATGGGTTTCAGTACACTATGTGTAACGCAAGGATATATTATGGAAATGTGACTTTCTACAAGACCTCTATAAGCCTAGTCACTAAGTGACATTTGGAATGAATTCATAATGCAATAATACCTGACTGTTTTACATAAAATATGCCTGACAGCTACACCAGGTGCATGTGCTAAAATATATTGCTGGTCTCCCAAACCACAGGCAAGAAAATATATTTTTTTTAATTATATAAACATTAACTGATGGTTATTCCCAAGCGACAAAAAAAAAAAACACTCCTGCACAACTATTAGAAGTTTTAGTATATCACAGGTCTACATTTTTGCTGACCAAGTCATGGGTTCAGTACAGAACAGAAAAACTATGATAAACTTGAATGCACTGCAAGTCACTTTGGACAAAAGCATCTGCCAAATACATAAATGTAATGCGGGTCTAAATGATGCCCAGATGTCTGTCTAGCAAAGAGCTTACTGGCTTGTCATTACCAGATGTTTATAAGAATGCAATAAAAACTTCCGCTTTCTCTTACAGAATGACATTTAACTCAATGTAAGACAACAGCGGGCGTTTCGACAACCAACTCTAAATCTAGGTGTGAGTCAAGTTTATGAACCTTAAACAAGTACAACTGACCTAATACTGACCTAATTTTTCTGTTTGCTGGCTTGCTGGAACCACAGCTGTTTAAAAATATAAAACACTACGCAGCAAACTGTGAGCATGAAAATCTTTTCTAATAGAGGTAATGGGGACCAACGTGGAATCACTGCAGATCCAAACAGGAGGATGGACTAACACCAGCAAACTAATTACTTCATTTCATTTCCCATTTGATTCGAAACGCCCGAGCTGTGCACTGCTAATACAGTTAATCCCAGGCTTCAGCACAGAAACCTTGTCTCTAAAACACAGCCACACATTGAAGTCCAAAGAAAACTTTACAATCCGGTCATATTCAAATCGGAAAATGTCCAACACAGCATGAAAGCAGAACCACAGACACCCCTGGGGCATGTGGTTCCTCAGCAGAAGGACGTCAGGACGTTTCCCTCGAAGGTCACAACGTCTTACCATTTATCATCTCCATATTATTCAAGTGTGCAAGTCAGTACGAATGTGCTACTCAAATGTGGCATCGACAGCCTAAGCCAAGCGGAACGGCGATTCAGATGTCCACCCGCTTCCTCCCACCCTGCACGATTAAGTGCTCACATATCTGCTCAAGCTGAAAGGCAAACATGACCCATAAAGGCCATTTCTACTCGACTGCATTCCACTTTTCATAGTGTGAGGGATCTCAAACCATCCATCAATCCATAGGTCAACGTGACAACACTGTGCCATTTAGTAAGCAGCACGGAGTCTAAAAACTGGGGGGAAACCAGCGGCGGGAGAGAGCGTAATTTCTCATATGCTACAGGTGCGGTATTTCCCCTCCCACTAGCCAAAGTCGTATTAAAGCACTGCAATAAAGTAAAAATAAATTTTGTTCAAGTCTATCCGGGGATGGTTTCAAATGACCAATCTTGAGGTAGTTTTTAAACGGTTAGAGTCTCATAAATAACATTACCAGAGTAGAATGATTTGAATCGTGCACTCTGGAATACTTCAAGGACTCGTTTTGTGAAGCTTGGCAGCGTTTAATTTGGCATATTAAGACCAATCAGGTTGTTCTGTGCCATTCTTCGCAAGTTAACGACAGAAATTAAGTCTTTCAAGCACCATATTAATTTAGAATCACTAATGTATACTGTTTTCCAGTGGGCTAATGTATTTACCATGTGGTAACCTTCCAATCTATCTCGTAAAGCCAACACGGAAGTGACTTAAACAGCAATTCATCGACTGGCCGCTAGAGACTGGCTCCAAAAGAGAGCAGAATCTTATTGCGTCCCCATGTTAAAATGGGTAACTTTACAGCAGAAAAAAACATGTTTACAGCCTGGTACAAAAAATGATGTTGGTCTATATAACTAATTTTTCATGACAACTGTGGGGAGGGTGAATGTTTTCACAACTCACCCTTTTAACTTATATTAAGCCTTAAAATTCAGCAAATTAGGTGCGTGGCCACTTGAGTGAAAAGTGGTTTCAGCAACCAGGCGCCTCAGTTCCAACCACGTTCTGCTTCTTTGCCCATTTTCGATTATCCGGGAGTGACGCGCTGCTAAAATGGCGAAGGCTGGCTCCGCCCACTTTAAGCTTCAAAACAGCTCATCAGAAACCTATGGGTGACGTCACGGACACTACGTGCATGTTGTACACAGTCTATGTTATTTACATGAAACTAGCAATGTTCTGAAGACAAACGTGACAGGTGGTTGAATGTAAAATGGAGAGCGACATGACTCGTTCAAAAAGCCATATATCTAAGCTTATTAAAACAGCGCTATTCAGGGATTCGCAGAGTAAAATAATGAAGCATTTAGAAAGTGATGTGTGCTTCACTGGGCCCTACCTGATCTGTACCACCAAGGGAGCGCCAATCTGCGGCATATTAGAAGAGCGGTATTAATCCTAGCCCGTCTCAAAGCTAGCTTCAAATCAGGAGTAGTCCTTTGTGACTCCTTCAATTTCATTTTTTCCCCTCTTTCTCAATACATATTCTTTTTAATTTCATCTGAGAGGCGTCCACGCCTGTCATTGATTCGGTGAGAAACTTTCCCGGCCGCGCCGTGCGGCTCTTCTCCAGGCGCTGTGAGCGGTTTTAATTAGAGCACTCTGGGTAGGCACCGAGGGGCTCTCCACCTTCCGCATAGCAGCCACGGCAACACTCTCTCCTAGGCCAAATGTGCTTTTAATTGAGTGACATCTAATCAGGCCTTGAAATACAACACCGAAGCTAACAAAGCGTGCCGGGGAGGGAAAGCCAGCCAGCGATATGACTGCCGTTCAGCTATTTGGTTTAACACGGTTTCACTGCTGGCGCTGAAAGGCCCTGAACGACTGATAAAGGTGGGTTTTAGTGTTCCTCACATGTGGCGGTATGAAGCTTCACTACATGCTTCTGTGCATCTACAGACACTTTGATGTGCTGAGATAGGAGCAATCAAATCTCCATAGAAGCATCTCTAAATGAATACTTTGCATGTGGTTGCTTTTACTAATATCAACAGAAAAGGGTCTCTCAGACACGCACAATGAATCGACACACTATCAGACATGCGGCATCCTGTTGACGTTGCAGAGAAGCACTGCAAGAGGAATCATGCAGCTTATCTTCCCCCGAGGCATGACCACAGGGTAACATCACCATGCACTCTCGCCCTCATCCCTGAACCTCAATCTCCTCTTCCTGCGCTTATTTGTGTTCCGAGCCTCCACGGGCCGTGTTGTAATCTCGTTCCCCATCCCGTGTCCTTTCCTCCACGCTCGCGTTGCGTCGGCCCCTCTCTCAAATAAATTCAGGGGATGTTCCCCCGAGCTCAAAAACAAGCGGACGACCTTTCTGTGCCAGTGTCATCTGCACAGCAGAAATAAATGAGATTTTAAAAGCCGCTCCGCACACGCTAACTTGGCGCACAGGCACAAGGCAGATTGGATCTTATATAGGAGATTATTTTAAATACACCCTCCAGTTTGGCTGCTTTCTGTGTTCGATCTGAAGCCTCCGGAGGAGGAGCTAATTGGTGCCATATAACAAGATGGCGGCCAGGAGATGAATGAAACTGAACTTAGTCACTTACAGTATTAAAGGAAGCGGAAGAATCTAAAAAATCTGTCATCATTTACTCACCTTTACATTGTTCTAAACCTGCACAATCTTTTATAGCAGTTTAACAAAATCTCAGATGCGAGTTAATCCATACACTGAAAAAAAATGGGATGGACACCTTCAAGATCCAAAACTGACAAAAAGCACCAGAAAAGTACTCCATCTTACTTGTGCGCTATATATCAAATTTGTTCAATCTAATCATGCAATAGATGAACAGACTGAAATTTGAGTCGTCGTTCATAACAATTTCGCTCTCCACTGTAGACCTCAAATCTCAATCTCACTTCAGTGCTGTATGTTCAAATATGCATCAACATGACTGGTTAAGACAGACGCAACAACAAAAGCCAGAAATTCAACTGAACATCTCCTTTGGTGTGCCAGAGATAAAAGGAAGTCGCGCAGGTTTAGAAAAGCATGAGCGTGAATCAAACGACAGAATTTTTTTATGGATGTACTGTTCCTTTAACGTATTTATAATCACTAACTTGCACAACTTGTTTGGTATTCCAGATCCCTGTTCACATCTAAAAATCAAAAATTACAAAAAAAACAGCAGATGATGTCATTGGAACCCTGACATATTATAATGGGATTTGCCAGTCTGCTGAGAGTGACCTCGTGCTCCTCATCACTACAACTCTCCTCCAGAAACACAAGCTGACAAGATGTATAAACAACACTCAGACAAACAAATGAGGGTCAAAGAGAAATCCCATCAACATAGAATGCGCGTGTGACAGTTCAGCGTGAAGGTGAAGCTTCATACAACACTGGAAAGAAAGATGTTTTGATAAGGCGGAGTGAGGACACGCTTGACCCCGGTCACACTTCACATGTCGGCTGGCAGCCACTACATACAACTGGCTCATCGAGACAGACGGGAAGGGCACTTGTTAGTGCACACTGGAGGGCATCTGTCGACTCACTCGGGGCCCGGGACCACTCGCTGTTTTACAGGACGTTGAAACTTCCTTCCTGATTTTGAAGAGGACAGAGAAGTAATGAATAAAGCATGCGTGACAATCTTTGTAGTGTTTCCGTGCGCGTCCTTGTCTGTTATCTATTGACGAGAGGTGACGTTTTCTTTGCTTAGACAAGCAAGACTACAGCTCAGGGCGGCAACCTTCAAACTGGTCTCTCTCCGAGGCTGCCAACTCACCTCATGTCTAACCCGGGCTCTTGCACGCTTTCTGCCCGTGTATATGCAAGCGCATGCACGCGTACAAACATACTTGTGAACTCCGGGTTTGTCTGGAGGGAGTAACCATACATCAAATTTTAATTACAGAATTACTGCAAGATAACCAGAACATGCTGGAGCTGTTGATATGAACCATGTAACAGTGTAATTACTGGCTACTGATTGTGCTCAAGAAGCTATAAATGAATTATCCAGCCTTCTATTTACGTCGACTCATAGATTTAGGCAGTGCTTGTTGTGGAAGACTGGGAAGTTATAGAGAGACACAAGAAACAAACAGGCCAATATGCTGAATTCACACATCTCCCAGCAGCACACATTACTCTTCCTCTCTCTCTCTCTCTCTCTCTCTCTCTCTTACATACACACACAATCACATATTGAGAGCTCAGAGAAAAACACAGAGGAAAACCTGAAAAGGAAGCATACCGCATGGATTACTGAAAGGCAAGTGTATGCAGCAGCATGTGTCATCCAACATAATTCAACTAATTAAAAAAGGAGAATTTATTAACAGAAAATAAAATGGGATTGAAATAATATAAGTACTCAGGGAGTGCTGGTTGTGTCTACACAGGATGTGAGTGGCACATTGTGGTGCGTCAAAACCAGACCGTATTGTTCAGAATCAATAAAGAAACTCTAGAGGAATCTGAGGCACCTTTAGTGGATGGATGCTAGATTTTTATTTTGGATGTCTTCTATTATTTCCCTGTTCCATTGTAAAATATTAATGTTTTGAATTGAATTGTATTTTGTATTTCAATACTGTAAACTTTAGCGAACACAAAAGCTACTTTGCAATGGTTTTGGTCTACAAACTAAATATGTTTACACAGTTGTGAACATCTTTTCAGCCAAGCATTCACTTAATGCAAAATATGCTAAATAAACCACCGGGAGACTGCATTTATTAGATATTATTTACTAGAATAATCTTGATTGTTCTATAAATACCATGCACTGTCCTGTGTTTGACCTTTTTTGTGTTTTTCAGTTTTTCTTATTTTCTCCTGTAAAGCTGCACATTGTGAAAAGCCCTATATAAATAAAATTGAATTGAATTGAATTGAAAGGACTAGAGCTGTGAATCTTTACTTGCCTCGCATATTGATTCGATTAAGATTCAGAGGGTCACGATTCGATGAATCTTGTCCGCCAATTCTAACGTATTATTAATAATACAAACGCTTTAAACTATCTTTTTCACTCAGATTTAACCTCAGATGTGTTATAAGGTGGTGATCTTAGAGTCCGTCTCACTTCACTTCACTTTCTTTCAGACTCGCACTTTTACCGTTGCGGCTCTTAAAGTTTTGACGTGCCGCTTTGACAAGACGCGTGCTTCTTTGCGAGTAGATCGCTACACAGTGTGCATCATCTGTGCGTCGAATTAGCGCTTTACAGTTTAAACAACTTTCAACAGCTATAAACAGCAGTCCACGTTCAGAAATATCACGCACTTTATTGACCAACAGCTTCCTGCACGCATTAAACTCATCAGACGAGAGAAAGAGAGAGTGCGAGAAAGACACCCAGGTGCTGATTCACTCACACTGATTTTGAAATGCAGTTTGAAAGACGTATTTATATAACTTATGTTGAAAGCAATGTTTTTAAGATGGGACGAGAGTTTTTTTTTTATAATTAAAACCGCCAACTGTTGGCATGTTATATTTAAATGCAAATCGATTATTTGTTTCTATGCATCAATGCGGTAATCTTTCAAATAAGCTTGTCAATGCATCATAAAAATCTCGACAGCTCGAAAAAGGACTATAAAACTGTTCTTCTGTAGCCCACGCAAATTCTAGACACCACTAGATTTTATTTGAGTTCTTTGTTGTTCTCTTTTTCATTTGACTGTTTTGTTATAGCCTCAAGCTTTAGCTTATGGTCCAAGTATATTAAACATTCCGACATTCAGCTCTTGACAGCCTGTAGTTGTTACAGCATGATGTCACAACACATTATGCCCCCTCCAGTGTAAACACGGTGCGTGTAACAAAACACATGGGATCAGCAAAACAGATAAATGATGAAAAACAGAAAGGTGCATTAAAATAAATAAATATGATATGGTTACCAAGAGTATGCAGGAGGTCAGGGGTCATGGTCAACATAAACTATAATGGCAGCGGCACAGATGTGTATGTGGAAATAAATATAATAGCGAATCAGTAAATCAGAATAAACACAATGAATCAAGAACATCATTCACCACAGGATCAAGTGTGCTTCCCTTATCCCCACAGTAAATCATACATCCGGCTTTTTATCTCTCAGGTAGAATGACAAACTCCTAGTCACGCTTTTCAAACTTAGCTGTGCTTTTAATAAACTAAGACTCCCAGCAGAGAGAGTGGGAAATGTGAGTGAAGTGAAGTATTCACAAATTAGACAACATCGTTTACTTATGGATGAGTCATCAGTTACACTTTTGTATATTTGAAACCACTCTAAAAGTTTAGGTGAATTAAACAGCATACAAGGGCTGTGCCTTAATGTCTAAGAAACCCACACATGATGTTCCAACTAATAAGCGTGAAGGAACCGCTAACATTTCCTTGGTGACATTTCACGCCAGCTGTGATTAACAGAACACACACCGCACCGCACCGCACCACCTCAGTCAGGTGAGTACAGGAGTACATATCCATACACGAAGTATGGAGCATGACACCTACCGAGAGGGCCGACACACACAGAGGTAATCAGAAGCTCTCCAGAATAATGTGATGATAGTGGGAACCTGTCAGGAGTGCAGCTTAGATGGGCACAAGCCCATTACACAAGTTCATTACATCTTTCTCAAGGAAATGTGAGAGGTGCTTGTGAGGGCTCCGGATCACTTGCTCGGGCATTCTGGGTAGTTTCTTTCTAGGGGGTTGATAGGGTTTCCTGGTTGCTTACAGGCCAGTCAAAACAGCCAAATTATATTCTGTTTCCTTCATATATCTACGGTCTACAACTACGGGGTATTTTTGCAGACCGCTTATTAAAGTAATAGCACACCTCTTTTCAACAAGCTGCGTAATTTGAAAGTGCCATTAGTGTCTATAAAAACAAACCTCGTGGAACAAGTAACATGTAAAAGTTTAATATACAGGGTTTGGGATTTTAACAAAGCTATAACATTTAAGTATTAGCAACAGAATTGTGGTGTTTGTCCGAGCGAGCGGCAATAAAAAGATCACTTTCTGTAAATAGTAACAATGATGCATTCACAGGAGGTGTTTTTAAAGACCAGGGCCCGTATTCATGAAAAATCTTAGCGCAAAGAGTTGCTCCTAGTGACAAAATTCTAAGAAAATTCTTAGAAATGTGGGCGTTTCCCCTTAGAATTACAGAAAAGATCCTAGTAAATAAAAAAGTAATTTATAAAGGATCTTAACCCTTAAAAGAGCTCTTAAGGTCCAAAATTTTAGGAGTATGGAGGAGGACTTTTAAGAGACTTAAGAGTTTCTTTAGCAGCAAAGAAAATGGACGAAACACGAAAAGTGAGAAGAAATGTCTTGCAGTGCCTGACAATTTCCATATTACTTTTAAGGTTTATCAGATTTTTTTATTGTTTTGTGTGTGTGTGTGTGTGTGTTCATGTTTTTATATCCCGGTGGGGACCTAAACCTGAATGCACAGAAACACATGGGGACTCGTGTCACTGTGGGGACCAAAATTGAGGTCCCCATGGGCAAAAAAGCTTATAAATTGTACAGAACGATATTTTTTTAAATGCAACAAGTTTTCTATGATCTTTAGGTTTAGGGGTTGGGTTAGGGATAGTGTGTGTGTTCAACTTTTGATTATGTTGATTTCATGTACAGCTGCTTTGATGCAATGCAAATTGTAAAAGCGCTATAAAATAAAATTACATTGAATTGAATGACAGTGAGTTAATAAGACACAACACATGTTTGTAACCGATCCTATTAGAGACACACGCTAACATCTCCAAAACAGCACAGAAATGCCATAGCACCAGAAATAGATGAAATCACAACATTAACATATTTAGCAACTGGAGAAATGCAGCTATGCAGCAGAGATGATTCGGTTGTCACAACCTTCTATAGTGATCACACAAACAATTACAGCACTTACAGAAACTTATTGTGTCACTGTTCATTTTCTATCAAATACGTTGATGTTAACAGCATGGTAAATTAAAAAAAAGGAAAGGATATTTATATATGTATATATATATATATATATATATATATAGTGCGTGTGTGTGTGTGTGCGCGTGTGCGTGAGTACGGTAAAACAGGAAAAAGACATGTGCAATTTCAAACTAATGACCCTATACTTAAAAGCGCTCTTTTTTCCTTCTTGGTCAACCAACCAATCAAAGTCTTTAAAAGACTGTGTCATACATAGCAACGAGGTCAGCCTCACTAAGATAAAAGTTTTTTGTCTTTTCCTTGCTCAGAGTTTCTCTCAGATTGGTCCTGAATCGTTTTTAAGCTAAGACTCCTACGTAGAAGTTTTTAAGCTAAATTAAGAGCTTTCTTGGAGGATTCTTAGAAGCTTTAAGAATACGGGCCCATGTCATTTAATAATAAGAGGTGCATCAGCTCTATCAAATTTACATTGACAGAAAAAAGGTGATTTTCCCTCATCATCATCTGTCTCACTTCTGTTGTCATTCTGTGTTTGTTGTGATCCTCTCCTGATTTAATTATCAAACTCAGATCAATTCAAACCACGAAAACACACCTTGAAAAAATCTAGGTGAATCTATATTTCACATTAAAAGTTGAACTTTTAACTATAAAACTGTAAAACTTGAAACCTTGTTTCGACTGGAATTCTTAGTTAAAATCAATTTGATCAGATTATTGCAGCATAAAATCAACACAGGAGAAGCCATCAAGTGCCTTCATCAGTGACCAGTTTATATTACATTTAGCAGCATAAAAATCTCAATTACATGATGGGAACTTTAGAAAGACATAAATGCTGAGTGACCATTAAACACATGGCTGACATTAAAAATAAATTGTGTCATCATTTCATGTTGTTTCAAACCTGTATAACTTACTTTAGAATAAAAAAGACATCGTTCTAGAGAATGTCAAAGTTGCTTTTGTTAATAAAATGAAAGTGAATGGGCACCACAGTCACCAGCTGTGATCACCATTCTTACAGTATTTATTTTATTAAATTAAAATGCTTGTACATTACTGTATGTCAGACAACTACTTTGTTTACTCAATGCAAGACAATTCGTTTTGGATGACGTGAGGAATGAGGATGAGATATTATTTATTTTACATTTAGATTTCGGGTGAGCTATTCCTTTAAAACATTTCTGAAGGGCTTAAATGTCTCTAAAACTGTTTTCTCTGGAGTATGTTCTTTATGTTCTATTAAAATCTCCTCACTCAGAAAAAATCAGCTACAAAAAAGCCCGGGTCAAGCGAATCGCAGACCCTTCCACTCGCTCTCCTCTATCATTGGCTGACAGGAAACAAACTATCTGAGGTTTTTTTTACTCCGCTACATTTGGGTCAGGTTCACTCACTTACGTTGTCATTGCTTCAACAGTCAAAATCTACACACAGCTACAATGCGATCTACGCCCCAACCCCACAAAAAAAAGAGAAAAAAAGAGCACAGGAGAGGGTGTGATTGTGCAGCAGAGACAAAGCAATTCCAGCCCCATTAAACATGAGCTAATCATCAAAGACAAATTACACTTCAGTGGGATATGCAAATTCCTAATGAGATGCAAGTCATCAAAAGATATGCACAATTATATTTGGGAACTTCAAATGGAAGGAGTCTACTTTCAAACATGGTTTCCAGACAATGGCATACGCATTCCTGATTGTATTAATGGGCTTTCTGCACATCAGCCGTGGCGCATGCCTTCGCCTGCAATCTATTTCTTCATCGATGGATTATTCTCCCCATCAGATGAAATGCAGTTAGTTTAAAATGGTGAAGCACGCAGACACAATTACCCATCCAGGGACTCGCTAAAGAGCTGATCGATACATGTAGTATAGCAGGTTCAATTCCTTTCCTTTGCCCAAAATATTTATTCCGGAGATGTTCTGCAGGGATAAAAACTATTAGATTCAAACAACTTGTGCCCACGAATATTGTCTTTAGAGAGTGAACAGAAGAGAAACAGAGAAGGTGACACGGCGATAAAGATAGAGGAGAGGTGCATTGAAATGCACATTCCTGTGTTCATTCCTAGTCTATCAATAAAACCAGCGACACCAGATGAGCCAAAAGGAAAAGGAATTGCAAGTGCAGTGATTGGAGAAGAAATTCGAGGGAAAACAGTGATGTTGGAGAGAGATGCAACTGATGGCTAACCTTCAACACTTCGACATACGTACCCATACATCACTGTTCTTCGAAGCACTGTTCAGTCCATAATATCAGACAGACGCCTAACAGGGGCCACTTTTCCACCTGATATTTTAAGCCAATCGCAGTGGTTATTGTATAGAGTAGCGTGTGAGGTCAAGCTGTGATTTCATGTTCCTCAAGATGAAAAAATGAAAGCTTTTTGATGCCCCATGCTCCCCACCATCACCACAGCCCCAATCCCTTCAAAACATGATGGAGCTTATCATAGGAGAGCAGCATGCAGATACTGTCAGACCTGCTTTCAAGTAATCCTGATAAAAGAGATGTAATTTCTGCCAAAACGTTCATCCCGCCTCTCCTTTCCAGTGGACCTCGCAAAGGTACCCGTTTGGGCTTTGTGGGCTTCATCGATTTCTTTGGGCATCAACCCACGCTTAAAATCAAAGGCTAGAGGTATCATGTCACTGCACTGCTTTAAATCATAAAATCGTCTGTGTTCCTATGGAGATAAGATGTTGATTCCATCCAGCCCTGTTTGGAAATGTCAGAGAGAGGTATCAAAGAGGTCTCCATACGAAAGCAATTTTGAGCTGGGTTATTTTCAACACAGCGTTGGGTCAAAAATGGACAAACCCAACCGTTGGGTATAGGTTGTTCTAACCTATTGTTGGGTCAAATACAAACCATTTTCTGGGTTAATTTAGCCCAGTGGCTGGTAGGGCTGGGCGATGTGACAATGTTATCGATGTCGATTACAACAGACAGATACCAGATGATAATCGATAATAATGGAAAACACGCATTATAACATTATCATGCGATGTAGGCTTTAGCGAGAACATTCATGTTCATATGCCCAGGCAGTCAGTAACAGTGACAGAATTTTGGAAGCGCTGTTTTGTTCGGTCAGTTGAATGTGCTGCTGTTTTCTTCTGGTCGCGGCACAGATAGACCAAGAAAAAGACGAGCTGCGACGGCAAAGCAAAACCTCATGCTCGCGCGCTGTACCAGCAACATTTTTCTACTGCATAAAAGCTATGGTTTATCTACGCGCTTTACCTGATGAAAGAAGTCACTGCAACACTGGTTTGTGCGCATGGCGCACTTGTGTGTGTGTGTGTGTGCACGCGTGCCTGCGTGCGTGTTTGTTTGGCACTTGGCGGGTCTGGAACGAATTCCCTCCCGGTCCGTATCCACAGATTGATCGCGTATGACATCAGTACGCTGATCGTATGTGCAACGTTGCATGAAGTCAAACACACCTGATATTATCGGATATTGCGATGATTTTAAAGTCGATTATCGATCTTTTTTTTAAACACATCACCCAGCCCTAGCGGCTGGGTTCGTACCTTTTTTGAAAATAACCCAGCATTTTGTAGAGTTTATGTTAAAAGGCAGAAGGCGAACTTATGTTCTTATTTAACAGTGGAAACCCATGCATTACAATCTGTTTAAAAACATTTGGAAAAAATGGAATGCTAGAGGCTAATCTTCATCTATTAAATATGTACAGAAACATGTCTTTATGCATAAAATCTATTTAGTGTTGGTGTCCTTGAAACCATAACTTGATCTGAAATTTTCATAAAAAGCTCATTTTCACATTAAGTTACACAACCACAAAAATGAAAAAACTAAATCTGTATTATCGCTGAAAAGAAGTGTCTTGTTTTACGTTGTTCTGGTCTCTATAAACTACATCCAAAGTTACCTCCACTCCAGTCTCTTGAACCTCTCCAAGGTAAACCCGTGCAGGGGTCCCCGGTAAGAAGGGCCCAGAAAAGAGCATGGTTCCTAGACTATATTGGAGCTGTCACATGTGTGTTTGGAGCTGCGAGGCAGACAGGCAATTTTAGCAATGTAGTGAGAATCAATACCCTATCACGGTCCTTGTGTGGAGCGCACCATCCTTCAGAGGCGGCATAATTTATATTGTTTTTGTCCCCATGCAAACAGCACAGATACAAGCATATCACAAGAAGCCTTTACTGAGGGTCTCATCCCAGGGCATGAATAAAGTTAATGTGCAATGTCTTTTCCCAATGTGAGCCTTAAATACCCAGAATACATCACTTTATTCGGAGCTAAATGCACCATTCAGCAGGGAACGCTTGGGCAGACATTTTTCCTGATATCGCTGTTGTTCACGAGAACGCCCAGGCTTGGCTTTAGATGTCCTTTCATTGTTTTCCGCCTCTTTCATAAAAGTGTAATTATTAGAGTTGGTCTCTTGTCAGGGCTTGTCTATCAGTAGACAAGGATGCATTTCTATTAAGGGTTTAAAATGGACTATTGTTCCGTCAAAAAGTTTGTGATGCCTCTATTATGTCTGTGCAAAGAAAGGCTGGAATTTTTCCCTCTTTGATTTGCATATCCATTGTGGGAAAACATCTGAGGAGGAAACGAAAATAAATGAGATGCCGCAACGATTTAAATTGGCTTTATCTGGACATTAGCGGGCACGAAATTAGAGTGTTTTTCTCATGAAGGCTTGCGACAACAGATGTCCTAATCTGACAGCTACAACACCTCATTCAAACTATTGATCACGCCCTTAGAAAAGAATGGAAGAAAAAACACATTTGTTATTGGTCACAAACAAATTAAAATGCCAAAAAAGCTTCAGACATCAAGCGAGTGAATAAAATTGCATTCTGCATGGTCAGTTACAGCCAGCTTTGCACAGTTCTTATAATTGCTTTGTGGTGTTAATGAACCATGTGATCTTACATTAGCTAGAGCCAATATCAAACTGCAATAGCCTGCCCAAAAGCGTCAAGCCGACAATTCTGTTGATTCCATCTCATCTACCAGGAACAATATTCAGACATCCAACCCCAGACATCAGCGAGGCAGTTTAAAAAAAGTTGCCATGGTAGCATGAGGACCAAAGCCTGCGCTTGTTGACCCAGACAGGCAGGTGTCTCGAAATCACATCAGGGCAAGAGATGAGGCTGTTACAGACTCAATTTCAGCATTAAGGCCGGGATCATAATGGAGGCGGTAATGACACGGCCCTGCTGCCCCCGGCAACAGGGTCTCCACACCCTGGTGCATCTCTCTGCCTGCTTATCGATCTGTATACGGATGGCAGACGAGCTTTGCCCGATGAAACATCAGCAAATTTTGGACAACTTCGGCACTTGTATGGGTGGGTGCAGGGTGCTCTGCAGGTGGCCAGAATGCATTAAAAAGCACAGCGCCAAGAGACCGGGCTTAATTTAATGCTGGGCTCTCATCTTCTCACCACAGCGCTCAAAAAAAAACCACAGCCTGATCTCCACGGTGACCCTGTGGCTCAAGAGAAGTCCACCTGCTTGTTCTAGAGACTTGAACATAAAAAGATCAAGCCTAGACAGTTTAATACAACATTGGGCCTAAGTTTAAAAAAGTTTTACATTCTGAGAACAAATGCAAGTGGTACAGCAGGTTACTTCGTGTGCTTATTTGTTGCTTTGTGGTTGCTAGGGCATCGCGAGGTGGCTGCCTAAAAGACCAAAGAAAGAAGCCCAGCCCAAGTTTCTATAATTTTCTGGTCCCTGGTAAATTTTCAAGGGATAGTTAAGCCAAAAAAGGACCATTTTGTCATCATTTACTCACCCTTATGTCATTTTAAACCAAAAGAAGATATTTTGAAGGATGATGGTAACCGAACATTGGCAGTACCCATATTGTATGTACACAAAACCAAAACCAATGCCAAAGTCAGTGGGTATCACCGTCGTTCATTTACCAAATTTCTTCTTTTGTGTTTTGCATAAGAAAGTCAGTTTGAAATGACAAGAGGGTGAGTAAATTATGACAGGATTTTCATTTATATCCCTTTAAGAATTGTTTTGCCTGCTGTACCACCATCAAAAATGTTACATACTGAAGTTTAATTATTATTGAAATATGTTAACATAAACTTGCCTTGTTCCATTTGATGTTGTACAGTCATGTGTTCTTCAGTGGAACAGAGGCATCATAAGTGCAAATAAATCAACAATATACACAAAATCAGTCAGCCGTTTGTTCCTGTGCTTCCACTGGAAATAAAACATGCATATTTACAATCCCTCCACATCTTCCCAACACACCAATTTGCATCTGTCTTGAAACCACAACCAGAGTAAGAAACTGTCAACCTCCATCTTACCACGCTAATGACTCGGAGACCAAAGTCAACTTGAAGGCTAGCACAAATAATCATTATTCATCATGCCAAGGAAATAAATTAAATCTGTTTCTCGACTCTAAAACGTGTTGAGATTTATAAAGGAAACCGAAGAAACTGAACGCTCGATTTTTTCCTAAATTCTAACCTATCCTTACAGTAAATTAAACAGGCACACCTTAACCTTCTATTCGCCTTTAGGCCACGGTTGATTGGCAAATCCCCCACTTACTAAATTATGGGTAACATTCAGTGAGGTATAAACAGCCAAGGACTAACTCTTGATAAAACAGCACTTCCTCTTCTCTTTCCCCTGACAATATGTCTAAAACCTGCATTTAATTCAGCAACTTGCAAGCGCTTGCCTTGTCAAGTGTAAAAAGAGAAAGAAGACTGTATCAGTGTACAGATGCCAAAATATAAGACACTACAAGATGTATAAACACAAACCAATATTTCCTCTGCTGATACGAATATACATTCCACCATCCGGTGTGCTGTCTAGTGTCAACAGATAGAACAACCACAGAACAATCGATGACATCTTGGCAATGGCTCAAAAACAAATCCCACAAATATACATGCAGTAGGAGGCAAACAAAATTGCAAGCATCATAGACCAAACTGTTTGCAGGTAATACAAATGAATGTGTGTTTAAAGACCCGGTGAAATGACTTGATAAGCAGTTTTCTGGTCAATGCCAACACGCTATATTACAGTAAAATGATTTGCTATTTGCTAGTCTACTGCAAGGGGCATTCTCAATCTAGAGAAAAAGTGATTTAAAATTACTCAAAAACCTTTTGAAGTATCAACTGAATCGCCAATATTTTTGGTCCATTTCTTTTTCAAAACTGTTAGGAGTATGCAAGCATTTACATGGTATAAAAGAGAACAGACATGAACTAAAGCAACCAAACTGCAATTCCAGAGGCTTCTAGTAAAACATCCATGCACTGACAAATAAACCTTAAATGTGTCCTATGTGACAAAGCAAAAAATTGTATATGTATACATATTTATAATATAAAATAGCATAAGAGAGATTTCTCTTTGATAGTTTGTTTTCTACATTTTTGCTGTCACACCATAGGACACACTTGCAGTTTATTTGACAACTACCCACATGTCATTTCATTACTGTTTAAGGTTGTTTTGTATGTGAAGATGATGTGGGTGGTCCGCTATTTGCATGTGCGACAGAGTACTCGCATGTGTGTGTGTGTTTTGTGAGCAAAGTCCAGATGGAGCAGGGCATTGCCGCACAGTCTGAGTGACCACAGAACGACTGGTACGAGCTGTCATAGATGGCATGCACCTGCTCCGCACACATCAGCCCTTCCCACTTTCTTTCATCATGAAGCCACACTGTAAGCACTTCAGCACTGGAGAATGGCCTCGGAGAGCCACCGTATCCATCAGCATAAAATTACACATTCGCCATTCGCTTATGCTGATAAACAGCCTCAATACTTGGAGGACATAAATCTATGCACATTTGCTGCAACCCAATGCTCCTGATGTCTATGGTGGCCACAGTCTGCAACTAAAAGGCAGAGCCACCACACCCTGGATAAAACCCCTTATGCAGCCCCAAACATTAACGAACACAACGCAGGCCCTTAAAGGGATAGTTCAGCCAAAAATGAAAATTCTGTCATCATTTACTCACCCTCTTACCATTTTAAACCTGTATGGCTTTCTTTCTTCTGCAGAACACAAAAGAAGATATTTTAAAGAATGTTGGTAACTAAACAACAGCAGTACCCATTGAGTTGCATTGGTTTGTGTCCATACAATAGGGTACCGCTGTTGTTCGGTAACCAACATTCTTCAAAATAACCTCTTTTGTGTTGTGCAGAAAAAGAAATTCATACAGGTTTAAAATGACAAGAGGGTGAGTAAATGACGACAGAATTTTCATTTTTGGGTGAACTTCCCCTTTAAACCCCTCAACCTAGACTCTCTTTGTCTTCACGTTATCTTACCTGTTTGAATTTATTATAGAATAAATGCATCATAAAAAGAATGTAGAATACAGAACATGGATATAGACATAGATAATTATGTGAGATCATACTGTATATAACATCAATAGGTTTGTGTGCACAGCTCTGTGCCACTCACTACTGGCCTAAGGTGAGTCGAGCGGGTATTGATGCAACTTTTCAATCTAGCAGCCTAGTCCAGTGTACACAGTGTTGAGTCTATTGCTCTTAAGTGTTCCATCACTAAATGCTATCCAGGAGGTTCTGGAGGAAACATGGCCATTACTGGTAAAAATGAAAGAAAATCATTGTATCCTGATTGATGTGGCCCATTCCCCTCGGACATGAGCTACTGCCTCACTCTCCAGAACAGCAACTCTTCCCACCATATGTGTTTGTTTCATGTAATTGTCTTAAAATTAGACTTGCGATGAACTAAGCGATGAAAACAAACAAGAGGCATGGGTATATAAATATTTAATGTGTGTATGTGTGATGTATGCAGAGTAGGTAGGGAGAAGCACAAATGTACTTCTAAATTATTGCTTGTTTTTAGTAACACAAGAGATGTGACATGAATTAAACACTCATGCCCAATAGTAACTCTTCAAAAACGTCTGGCTGTCCTTGAGATGTCTGAAGTTCTGTTTGCTGCACAGAGAAGATAATGAACTACAGTACAAATCCGTCTCTAATTCAGCTGTAATCTCTTATCCAAATAGTGAGAAAGGGAAGAGAGCAGAAAAAAGGAGCAATTCTGAACTTCATCTCAGACAAGGAGCTCCCGCTGTGAGCGCACCACTGCTCATTTAAGTGGAGGGAGAGCTGTCAGCCCGGGCGTCATTAGAACAAACTACAGCTGCTCTGTGTGCTATCGCAGATACAGGAGAACAGCTAGAATCACCTCACATGAGCTTTCCTGATTACCAAGAGCAACGGTCATCACATCTGAAGGACAAAAGCACCTACATGTTGTGTAGTTGTCATTGCTGCCTATATATATATATATATAATATAATATATATATATATATATATGTATTGTATCGGTGGTTGTGTGTGTGTGTGTGTGTGTGTGTGTGTGGTGTGTGGTGTGTGTGTGTGGGTGTGTGTGTGTGTGTGTGTGTGTGTGTGTGTGTGTGTGTGTGTATGTGTGTGCGTGTGTGTGCGTGTGTGTGTGCGTGTGTGTGTGTATATTCTTTAGTAATATATATATATATATAACTGCTTATATCCAAAACCTCACCAGAAAGTTTAGGAATAAATAATCTGAGCATGGGGTCACCTGAGTGACAGTACACATGCTTTTCATAATAAGAGCAGCCAATGGGTTACTCTGGGAAATAGGCCTAACTAGCACATCAATGTTTCTTTAAATATAAACCCAGATGAAAAAAAAAACAGAGTCAGTCTCAACGTGAGCTTCAGACTGGCAACGTAGGTTTAATCAAATGTTCCTACGGAGGACTGTCAGTGACGGTGAGTGACACATTCATCCCGTCTGTTACATAAGCAAAGCGTCCTGTGCAAAGCTCAATTCCAACAAAGCAAGAAAAAAACCTCATTTCTAGGTTTCTGGGTTTTATCCTCCATTCAAAGTTCCCAGGAAACTAATTTCCTTGACAGACAAGCGCTCCATAATAGATGGAACACTTCCCACACATTAAAAGAATGGAGTTCCAAAACAACAAAGACAGGAGGCGCTTTAAAAGTCCAATCTCACATTTCACGTTGTCACACTGCAAAACACTCTCATCAAAGGCCATTGATTTTCCATTCCACAGCAAATGATGATTAAGGCAAATCAGGCCTTTGTTTCATAGCTCAGACTCTTCCTTTCTGAATTTAGTGGCACTCGGGGTGTTTACCAATAGGCTGCTGAGAGAATAAAAAAGAAGAAACGTCTGCTGCCTCTGTGAATTACCAAAACAGTACAGTTCTGGTTGACCGATACACGGTTTTATAAGGTTCATTTAATAAAGATACATAGCTACACGATGGCTCTTATAGCATGCAAACATTATTTAATATTTGATCTGAGTAATGAGAAAATACAAAATGTTATTAACTAGAAGTCTATTGATAGATATGGATCACAGGGAAATACAAAATCTGTTATTCGTGCCAGCAGGATAAATGGCTAAAAATGACTGATAAACTGGGCTGGGCAACATGATCACTATGGAACAGTATTACCAGATAAAAACCAAGGTGTGTGCGCCTCCAGGCTTGGTGTCCCTAAGTGCAAATGCTATGCAACACCACAGGACATCAGACGGCATATACAGCTCCTCAGACGGCATATACAGCTCCTCTCTCCAGACTTCAATTATTGCAGGTCTCCCCTTTAGCCCACCTTCCTTGGAGGCTAATTACACTTCCTTTAATAAAGATGCCTACAGAGCCTGGTTTAGCCCCTCTGCCCCTGGGCAGGGAACCGCCTGTGGTCTCATTGTCCTTCAGGAGCCTGGCAGCAGAGAATCTATACATGGACAAGACCAGTAGTCAGACAAGACCCGCTGCTCTCCGAACTAGCTTCCGAAACGTGACTGCAGGGCTTTGCCGTGTCACGAAAATAAAATAAACAAATTTGCTTCGCAATTTAAATACGCAAGACCAATTGCTTTGATGAATGGGGGTCACCGTGTTACAGCTGCTTGTACTAATTGCACTGTTTTATGAGTTATTACTCTCTAATTCCTCTTCCAAAGTCACGTTAATGCCGCCCTGAGTATATCTCATACGCGGCTGAGTAATGAGAGCAAGACTTTCATGCTCATTGTAATCATTTGTCTGCCGCAATCACTTTCCCCGTTGCTTGCAACACTGGTATTTTATTCCTAGATTTGTCTATTTTATGGGGAACAGAGTGATTCATGCTTCTATAAATACCCCTTATCTAAACGTACATTATTACTTCAGATCAGGTCATTATGAATTATAAGAACTGTTTTAAACATGCAACATTACAAGAAATCCTCCAAAATCATTCAATTATTCAAATAAAGGAAACCCCTGAACAAAAAGGTTAACTGGGGCAGAACTCTAACCGTGAATAAGAAGTTAGGTTTTTATCTTCCTGAACTTTGCATTTTAGTGCATCCCTTAAAATCTTTTTTTCAAGGAGAAGAGACTTGTCACTCAGCCCGTTTCGTCTGCAAGTAAAAAAACTTCTAAAACTTCTGTTTAACTCCAGTGAAAGTGATACCAACACTACTTCACAAAAAACGAGACATTGGATATAAAGACGGTTATTATTTGTTCTCGCTGTCACAGTGGTTCACTCAAAAACAAGCACTGTGATATTGCTGTCAAAACGCTATAGCTTTTGTTTTGCTAATCTAGCCAGCAGAACACTAAAAACAGAGATCCATAGCACAGCACGGGTCCAGTCTTTAGAGATGAGACACGGCTCATTTTGAGTACAGTGCTCTGGATGGACAGATGGGAGGGAAACAAAATACTTTTGTTCTCTATGCGTTACCACTCATGTATAAGACCATATGCTAAATCCCTAAAAAAGACAAACAAATGGAAAAAAGCAATTTCTGTACTTTTGGTCATTAGCTCTTGGAAAACGTTATCACTTTTCACAGTTAATCATCGTGTTAGAGGCAACTAATGTAGTGTTTCATTAAAAATGCTTTTTTTAATACAACCGATAACAAAATTATGCCAAATACGTTATCTGACAATAACTTCGTGTTTATATTAAAGGGACAGTTCACTTAAAAATAAAAATCCTGTCATCATTTACTCAACCTTTTGTCATTTTAAACCGGTATGATTTTCTTCCGTAGAACACAAAATAAGTTATTTTGAAGAAACCAAACAGCGCCGGCACCAATTCGCTTCTACGTATTTTGTTGACACAAAACTGGGTGCCAGTTACCAACATTCTTCAAAATATCTTTTGTGTTCTGCGGAAGAAAGTCATCCAGGATTGAAATGACAAGAGGCTGAATAAATGATGACGGAGTTTTCATTTTTGGGTGAACTATCCCTTTAACTATTGTATAAAAGTAACAAATCTCAATCATCCTGTTGTATTGATACTAAAAGTGTGAAATGACATGATCCAATTAACCTCACTACCACATGACCCATCTGAAATCTGCTCCATTGACTACATACAGTACAGCGCCACACAACCTGACCAGCCCTTTTTGTGGTAATTCCAGTTGTGCTGCAAATACACACATGTCTCTATCCTTCCACCAGACACGGTGATTGTCTTTCTATTAAGAGACTCCTGCAGATTTTTCCCCCTTAATCCTATCAACTAATGTAAAGCTGTTGATCCATGACTGTCTTGAAGGTTATCTTGTGTGCGTCATGCCCAAGGGTATCTATTATTTACATGGCAGTCCACCCTCTGAGGGAGGTGCAAATGAACAGCTAAACTTTCCAGACTATCAGTGAACATACACATCAGATAACACGCCTGACCGACTCGGGGAGGACACGGGGCTGAAATTCCTATCGCATCTCTATATAACAGATTATCATCCATAACAGCAGAGAAGAGATATTTGCGGTTTAAATCAGAGGTTCGTCCGCGGTGGTGCCTGGGGGAGTCGTTTTTCCGAGACTGTTGTTTGTCAACAAACAAGCAAGTGTCTTTGAAAGCTATGTTTCAAGCAACAACATTTGTAACAGGAAACCCTAAGGACATTTTCTCTCTAAAGTGCAGCACTTGCATGTAAGTGGAAAGAAATTTCAAACAATAACGCAGGCCTTTATTTCCAGACATAATATCCTATGGCTCGCAGCCCACCACTCATAACCGCATTTTCCTACATAAAACCCAAAGGCAGAAAACGTCCACTTGTTGCATTAGCGTCTTTTACCTTCCTCTAATTACAGAGACATTAAGCTTTTTCATGGGATTAATAACAGCGTACGCAGTGCCGGAGTCAGAGGCCAGGTATCAAAAAGAGAGCTCTCTGCAAATGCGTTGATGAGCGTCTCCGACAATAACACCTTTCTCCCTCCACACAATCAAACATCAGTTCACACATCACTTGTTCCCGTGGGCTAATCTACGGGCTCCGCCAGATCCTTTGGCCTTGAAAGGAACGTGTTAAAAAAGCATGGCAATTACGTTGGCTTTTAGCAACTGCCGGGCCATGTTTGATATGAGTGTGATGGCATTTATAGAGGCATGAAGTTCCACCTTATCTGTTAGCTTGTTGTAACCTACACAATATTGCCAGCTTGGCTCACTCATTTAAAAAGCTTACATGTCGAACAGGCCACTGGGAAACGCAGCGTGTTAACAGGTTGCGAAGAAACAAGAATGCCGCATTTCTTGCGGCTCAGTATGCTGTCAGGTTCCGGCAAACAATTCAACCTACTGAAAGAGTTCAGATTCAGAAGAATTATTCATGATTATCAATCAAATAAGGGTACTGGTGAATACAGTAATAGCTGAATAACGTGTAATGGCCCTTTTCAAGGAAAAATTAAAAATGTCATTCTTGTCAGTCATTATTTAGAAAAAAACCTGGGTTTATTTCTCATAGCCTACTTAAGGATTTACAGCCACTCATAATCATAAAACTAGGGAAACAAAGCGAATTCATCAAACGCCTTTAGATGAGTCAATTATGATCCCTAAATGCACCGCACGAAGAGGAGGGCAAAAATAAATCAACTAAATAAATCATTGATAAACACCCCAGGCAAATGTTTACACAAATATCTAAACATCGCTTTATGCATTACAATGCTCTTTCGTGCATGTCCATATTCCAGATTTCCAGGTGTTCCTTTGGAGTTTAGAGATAGTCGGTTTTGATCAGAATATCAGAACAATTCTGTCTTTCATCTCACTGAGCAGAGTTTGGTTAAGGGGGAATTTTGGCTCAAGGTTTAGCCTTGGAACGCCCCGCCTCGTGTTTTCATGCAAACCCAACTCAATCCTCTGTACGCTATTCGCTATCTACTTTCAATCTCCTGTTAATTCCCCACTGCATATCTTGCTTGGAAAAAGTATCAAAGTATCTACTGAGAGGAACAGGAATGAAGGACATTGTAAAGAGGAGTTTTTAGATACAGGTTTTAATTTTAGCTTGCATTTACACAAACATTGGGGAGTTGCTTTCTAGGTACGTCAAGCACATCTCCACTTCCATTAACTCTTCCATGCCTCATGTGAAGGCTACAGGCACGTTTATATTATACGTGGCCTTAAAAATAAATCAGACCTTTTTCAAACTAAAGAGAGAGAAAAAACACCACCGTTTTTTTTTCATTCAATTACTCCAATTTAAAAAGCAGGAAGGAGCCTTCAGGTGCTAGTTTGCTACGGAGAAGCAGAGTAAAAATCTATAGTTTGCTCCAATAAATGAAAGCAATTTTCTTTTGCCGACTATGCATACGCTGATATCCTCTGTTGATTCAAGAGGTTATAACTCCAGGGTCCGTGTCAACAGAAAAGCAGAGCGGAATTACGGCGGTAAACACAAAGGCAGCAATGTTTGTTTCCTCTCCAGACACCATCCACGATTAGAGAAGGCCCGCTGTTATTCCTTCCACATCTGCAACATCTAATCCATCAACATCAGACAAAACTCATGGCCATCTTTGATTAGAGGAACTCTGGGAATGAGGAGGAACAAGAGAAAGTACGGACTGAGCTAAAAAACTAAATTATTTAACCTCAGAGACAAACTGATAAATTGCTGCATCGCGGGTCAATATATTACAAGGACCTGTTGACCACGCTGGTGCTAGGATTTATAATGTGCAGGGCAAGATAAAGGCCATTGATTGTCTACCGCAAGGTCACACGCAGGCGGTTTTCATCTCCCGGCGTCTCTATCTGCGACAATTTTCTGGAAATGTTTGAAAAATTTCTGCAATTTGGTTAATCAAATTCACAAACCGCTAGAGCAGCATGCAAAGGGAGGAATATTTCCAGCCACTTGACAGGAAAATAAACTTGCAGCACGTATTGGTTCTGGGGCAGAAAATGCTCTGATTTTACATTATTTATACTAGTCAGAGAAAATGTAACAAGCAATCAGCAGGACAAATGAAACACTCACCCTCCTGCATGAAGCACAAATACAGAAAATAATCAAAGATCTACAAATATTTCAAATTACTGTCTCACTGTGATCTGAGCTGCATGCTGTTTATCAAATACAACATTCATTATTCTCCATTTAAATCCCTCGTTTTTGGAAAGCTGATCATTACTGAAATTTCAGAGAATACTAACTAGAGCTTTTGTCCACAAATGCCCCCATGGGATCCTAACCCTTAAAGGAATACTTCACCCATGTCTGTCATCATTTACTCACCCTCAGATTGTTCCAAACCTGTATAAATTTCTTTGTTCTGCTGAACACACAGGAAGAAATTAGGAAAAGTAGGGAAAATAAATACTATGGGAGTCAATGGGGGGCGAGATCTGACATTCTTCTAAATATGTTCCTGTGTGTTCACTTCAGCAAAACAAAGAAATGTATGCAGGTTTGGAACGATCTGAGGGTGAGTGAATGACAGAATTTTCATTTTTGGGTGAAGTATCCCTTTAAGAGAGGTGTACGTGGCATTAACAGGTTGCACACAGCTCATGTTAAGTTTCCGGAGATTTTTTGGCAAGATGTATTTTCAATATTTTCTTGTCCGATTGACACCAATGTTTACAACGGTGCAATTCATCGAACAGACTGCATGTTTATCCCTCACAGCCTGAATTTAATTCGTGTTCAATTAAACACGGCATCTACCCCGGCGACTAAGGACCACGTTCCCCTTTTTCAAACCCAGAATGTTGTCGCACCAAAAAAGCACGGAAATTAAAGAGTGAAAAAATGGATTAATGGTTTATCAAGCACATCTAATGAAGATTTGTGTGTGGATGCCGCAATGCTTTAGCTGATTCATCTCTCAAGACAACACCAAAGGAGAGCGAGAAAGAGAGAGAGATTTACAGCTCTCATCCGGTTTGTAATTAAATAGTAGTTTTCTATCTATGGTGCGAAAGCTCCTTCGACCAGGTGAAATCTGAATTGTAAAACACGCGTCCTTATAACTTTTAACAACATTTATAACAACTTATAACAAAATTTTGCTGTAATTACATTATGAAAAAAGTGAAAAAGTCATTCACACCAGCATGTAACTAGGCTAATATAACAGCGTCACAGTCGTTGGCTTCTGAAGTTAGTTACATAATTATATTCGGCGATACGGTCAAACAGGGGCAAGGCGAGATTTAACAGTCTATTCTTCCATCTTATATGGTCTTCACTAAAATCAATCAATCGCATAATTCTTCGGCAGCGCTGTGGGACAAAAATAGCTTTAATAGACACATCTCTGTCGTAAACAACAGAGCAGGCCCTCATAAACCAATGGCTACTAATTAAGTTTCTTCACCGATTTGAAACATCTAATTACTATAAGAGTAGCCGTAAATGAAACAATAGCATTTCAGAGGCTGATAGCAGCACAGAGGGATGCTGGACAGGCTTGATAAGGGAAAAATCAATTTACAATAATTAACAGTATGCCTCTGTCATTTATTCGCAGAAAACACAGTTACCTCATTATGTGCTTGTGTTTTTGTTTTCTCGTGCAAACACGAAATGCAACATGTACTAATAAAACACTGGTAATACGCGGTTGTATTTCTATGCGTATCTTCAGCACAGAGGAATCGAAGGGGGAAGGCACACCGAGTGGACTACTAACTAGCTCCTTACGTTTTTTTAAAAATGCAGAGGCTCTCCGAGAGCTCGCTAATTATGTAAACATGACTTAGAGAAATGTTAAGCAGTGGAGGGAGCACAGCTATCGCAGCCCTGCATTACCTCATCAACAGATATCTCGAAAGGGGGCAAAGCTCAACGGAATTTCAATAGAACCTCAAGGTTTCTCTAAAAGACAGGCGAGGAGAAAAGGGGTTGGAAGAGGGCACGTAATGAACTGCCTGAACACACCCCATCAACACCTCAACCTTTCGGCTGTGGTGGTAGAGCATAAACTCATGAATCTTTCCGTCAATGATGGCGGCCCTGAGACCTCGCAACACCGAATTACCAAACCAACTCTATAGCGATTGCCCAGTCCCTATTCTCTCATTCAGACAGGATGGAAACTTTGAGACACATCACATGGCACTCGGCCCGAGGTGGAAGTGAAACAAACAGGAACATGAGGCCTCCAACTCACAGCTCAGCATATACAAATCACGGCTATTCCTGATTGGCTGGTCACTTCTGGATTCATTTCAATGTAAAAACAGTCCTGTGTTCAGGACTGCTACACATCATATACACGATTCGACCGTACACCTCTGGCTATGGGGTACGTGCTTGCATCTAAAATTCGTCTCATTCAGACCGAAGGAGCATTCATAGTCTAATTAGATTTCAGCAAGAGAATCAGTGTGTAAGGTGATTAAGAAGCATGGAGGCTTGCCTCCCCATCTGAATAATTACTGGTTACTTCATTCATCAAAACTGAATCTCAGGTTAAAAAAAGTGTGAATAAAATCACATGCTGAAATAAACCAATAGAACGCTGGTGATTTCAGCTAGCGATTCAACCGGCTTTAATGACAGCGAGTTCTGCGAGAGAAGATCCCTCCAGGGTATATGACCATGTCTGGCACCTTCGATCATTTCTAATCAGTCTACAATTAGAACGAAGACATTCTGTGACTAACTAGCCATCGCTATGCTCTCTCATCCCATATACCATAAGCAACAACCGGCGGCATTAACGATTATAGCCGTGTCAGCCTTTTTAACTTGGCATTTACTGAGATATGGATCTATGGTGGACATGGGCCAACATCTACCAACGCATGAGAAAAACTCAAGGGCCGACCTTCGTGAAGGACACCTGTCAGGGGGTTTGGAGAATCTGACCAATGTGGCAGAAGTAACATTTAGGAGCATAAAAACAGAAGATGAAGAGCGACCTTTCATATTGCGATTTATTGGAATGCCGGAGTCCCGTAAAGGTCAGCCGGTGTCATCCATTGCTGTCCGCAGACAGCCCTACAAGTAGTATGAGGTATAGTGATATATAAAGCCATAGATCAAAGGCTTCCATACGCTAATGATCTCGGTACCTTGCTGAAGAGCCGGCGAATTTCTGCAGACACAAGCTGCTTGTAACTAAGCTGTGGAGTTAAGATTTAAAAAGATGTTAAGGGGTTTTGCAAGAGGAAATGTGTTCGGAGACCCTGTAGCGTCAGAGAGCTGGTCTTCAAAGTGTGAAGGGACATAGGCACTCCAACCCGATTCAGCTATCTCACACCTTTCAGAGCAGGAAAATCTCTCACTACTACCATCCACTTACAATACATTCATACAAAAAATAGGAATGGGAAATAATGTGATGTGGCAAATAGCATGTTACATTGGCAAAACCTTGCAGATTTTGACACCGGCACAATGTTTAACTTAGACTTAATGACAGTCCAGTTAGCCGTGAGTTTAGGGAGTTCTGCTGTGCTGCCAAATGTCGACTCTAATGCTTTCCTCTTATGCGATGTATGCTTGTAACCTGTTGTGATGACTCTAGGAGAAAGATTTTACCAACGGGAAAAAGTGCATTTGTCAGCAAAAACAACCTTTTTGGGTTTGTGAGAATGATTACCCTTGACGACATAAAGCAGATGCATATATCACGGTTCAAAAGGAACAGGGTCATTGGGGGATAAACAATCACACAAAACCTGTTTTGGTTGACGAAAAGAAGCTAGAGTATCAGTCAACGTCAAGAATAGTGAGCGAATGAGAGGTACGAGGAAAGAGGGCAGAAGAGAGAGAGAGAGAGAGAGAGAGAGAGAGTGTGTGTAAATGAAGGCCTGCTGTGTCCAGGGATGTCCGTTAGATGGAGCTGCAGATGGGCTGGACTCCAAACGCAGCGAGTCCCAGCCTGCTAGCTTTTCATTCTCAAGGACCTTTAAAGATCAAAGCCCTGAACATAACAAGAAAGAGAAAAAGAGGCGGGATCCTGCAAAGCAGAAGACCTGCGTGTCCTTCCACTGATTAAGCTAGAACTTCCTCCCACTGAACCAGAAGAAAACCGTCAGCATGGTGGAGTTAGTAGAAGTCTCTGTAAATCACCAGCTCCACCTCTGTCCATACAGTGCCCAACCCCAATGCACAGTTTCTCTCTTGTTACCGCTTCTAATGTGGACATGAAGGGCTTCCTGTGAAACTGCTGAAAACAAGTCCTACTGGGATAGATGGATGAGGTCATTTCCACTAGCAAAGAAAAAGGATTGTGCTCGTACAAACTGACGTGCAGCGACTGCATCTGACCAGAACAAAATACAAAAAAAGCATGTGACTAACCCTGAGGGACATGAGAACCAGGACACCAAGAAAGCTGAGTTAGCCTTGATACACTGCAGCTCCAAGGGGTCAAGACATTAAAAAAACTGAAAAGACAACAATGGTCAATGTCCTTCATAAACAAGATCACAAGAGCTTCAAAGAGGACAAATAATTTACTTCAGTTTTTTTATTAAGGTGTGAGAATGAGTAGGTTCTGGTAATATATTATAGATCTCTCTGGATCCAAATTTGATAAAACTGTGATTCTTTATGCTTACAGTTATATAAAACAGTGATTTATTACAATTTTGTCTCAATCTCAAGATTTGATTATGGTAAAAAAGAAAAAAACTGAGAGGGCATTGAAAATAAAAAAACACCTCACAGAACAGCAAATGGTGCTCAAAAACATAAATAGGAGAATTATCCAAAATATTTGTGTGAAAATATACACAATTTTTATAAATTCAGCATTGACAAAATACGGCCCTGCTTTAAAATGCAGATTATCTCCCACCCCAAGCTATTCAATTCAAGCTTTAAAAAGTAAATAAATGCAATTGAAATGATGAACGATAAATCGTTGGGTTCTCACAGAGAGATCGCATTCATAAACGAGGGGCGGTGTATGTGTACGCCCATCTTCCAGGCAACTCTTGGCAGGCTTCTACAGTCTGCCTGCGAGAGGAAACCGCTAGCTTCAATAATTAATCCTGTACAAGATCCATCAATCACTTCATCTCTGAGAGTCAGGGAGATAGATACCAATCCTATTTATTTCAAGTGGGGGCGAGCGGCAGGGGTATGGATTACCGGGGTATGCGCACTAGGCTGGCAGACTCCATGAAATGGAATAATACATCAGACTTCACTGTGTGCACATTGGTTCCCCTGCCATTTGATCCAGAGAGCTGAGAACACGATGGCATTTACTTTCAGACTCTTGTAAATATTAGCCGCAAAACAATGCGCTGAGACGAGCATGCAAATAAGCGCCACGTAGCAGCCGTATCCTGCTCCTTTTATCCGGTAAATAACCTAAAAGTCTTTCACAATGCAAAAGACTGGCTTGGAAGTTCAAAACTGAAGGTAGAAATCTATTTTTTCACCCTTGAATAACTTTGCACCTCACTGAACACATGAGGCAGAGGAGAAAGATGGAAGATGAGAGGAAGAGAAAAGAAAGGAGGAGGTGGGGAGGCGTAGCGTGCGATAAAAAATGAAAGCGCAAGCTGGGTTCAATTTAGAAGTTCCCATAGGAGGTGAAGTGACCTGCATGTGCAACAATAGAGGTCAGGCAATTTTGAACAGGCACCCCTGTCATCACAGTGTACTGGAGACCCCTGCCTTAAAGCCATGAGAAAACTGAAAAGTCCTTGTAGCATTCAAGACCCCAGAATGACCCGCAGGTAGGTTCTCATTACAGACAGAGGCAGCTCAGCCCAGGCTACACAACTGATGCTTTCGGAAACAGGATGACGGTGAACAAAATGGCCAGACACGCCTCCACTTTACTTATAAATGCACTCTGGTAAAATGCACTTTAGGTTTTACAACCAGCAAGCCCGTGTATTTAAACACGAGAAGCTGTTCGTTGCAGACATTTTACTACGGATAAGACACCTGAGAAAGAAATCAAATTTGTCAATTTACTTGACAAAACTTGTATATGACTCTTACTTCTGTGGAACACAAGAGAAGATATTTTAAGAAATGTCACAGTGGTTTTGTGTCCATACGATGGGAGTCAATTGGGTCCAAAGCTGTTTGGTTACCACGTTCTTCCAAATATCTTCTTTTGTGTTTAAAGAAAACCGTACAGGTTTGGAATGACATGAGTATGAGTAAATGAAGACTTCTTAATTTTGACTAAATACAAACGTCACAAAAAATGACTGTAATTCACAGTAAACAACAAACGGACACCAAACAAAAAGACTCAAAGCACTGATCATATCTGACTGCTGCCATGAAATCTGCCTTCGCATTACAAGCATTACTATCATTATGTGGGAGTCCTTGTCGACACATTCAAGAGGAGAGTAGTTCTCGAAAACATAATGGTCTAAATGAAATACTGGCAGCAATCCTAACACTATAAAATATTCAACAGGAAATAACTAGAAATAAATATCTCCCCATATCAATAAACAAATAACAGGAAATTGTTTTGGTTTGCAAATGAATGTATTTATGCGAACGGAGATCCCCAGAAGAAGGAGGTGGCATTTGAACCCTAATCTCAAATCCAACATCAGAGAAGATTCAGCAGCTCAACCTGAGCGGCCCCTGAGCGCTGCATTTCATATTCAAGTCATGCTCTGGGCACCTGTTCGAAAATAGTAAAAGCATTTCTCTCACCCAAAACAAACAAGTAAACATGACCTTTAATTTCCACTGATTGCCCCAGAGAGGCTAATGAACTTCTCAGTAAACTCTTGCAATTCATATGGGGTCATTATAATTAGTCGCAATTGAGAGGAACGTTGCATTTACAACATCAAAAGCAGCAAAACGTTCAATCACAGGTAGACTGAGGTTTAATTGTAACAAACTAATAAGAATAAAAAAAGCAGACTGCTTCTAAAACCAAACTGCTGTAATAACCCAAACGTAAAATACTCATCTCTATGACAAGAACCGATTCAACGTATTAACTCATGTAATCCCAGATTTAATCCCATAATAATCCTATGAGCTCAGGTTCATCTATGGTGTGGTGGGGTAGTGAGGCCCTTTAGCAACTGTAGCACTGATACTCAAAAAAGCAGGCGGAGAGATGGATGTTACCAGTCTAAATAACAAGCAGTCTGGGCTCTGAAAGACGTAGACAGGCCAATACATCAGCACGCTGGCCATCCAGTGCTGGAACAGATCTCTGCCAAACTTTGCCATCCATAATAACGCTATGACATCCATAATAAGAGCAATACGAAGCAGCCACTAGTGCCATAAAGACAACATTTCCTTTCTGAAAGAAAAACAAGAGGAGCTTGGAAAAAATGAGCGTGTGTGTATGACACCACTGGCAGTCAATACAGTCTGTCTGCTACATAAAGGGTGTTATCCTCACTGTGAAACTGAGCGACAAACACATAGCATTGATAGAAACGATAGCTCTAAACAAACACAGCAGTGTTTGCTGCTGAACCTCTATGTAGATAAAAGCTTGGAAATTTAGTTCAATCAATTAAAATGGTGCAGGAATTACACACTTCACCCTTAAAAGCACCAATTACTACAGATTTAACCCTTTCAAATGAGTGAGCTGCAGTGTGAATGTAACGGTTGTGCTTTTCTGAATGTTCTTTAACCTCTACTGATTTATTTTCGCCTTTAATTATGCTCGTTCATTTATCCATAAAGCAGTAATTGTCAGATAATCTCTTACAGAAGAACATATCTTTTCATTTAGATGCAAATCTAAGAAACAGAACTTGTGTATTCTTCACCAGATCTTAAAAGACATCATTACATTTCAAAGCTGTATTATAACGTGGTCTAAATTAAAGGGATAATTCGGGTGAAAATGAAAAATAAACATTTTGTCATCATTTACTCACCCTCTTGTCATTTCAAACCTGTATGACTTGGTAACCGAACAACGACGGTATCCATTGACTTGCAATGGTTTTGTGTCCATAGAAGTGAATGGGTACTGCCGTTGTTCGGTTACCTACAACTAGGGCTGTGACGGTGGCAGTTTTTTACCACCGCGGTGGTAATAGACAAATCGACCGCGGTGGTTGAGAAATATATATTATTTATATAAATAATATTTATATTATTATATTTGCGTGTAGCAACCACATGACGAGTGGAAGAGAAATATAGACCTTATTTAAATACTTGAAATTGTTAAATACTTGAAATTGAAATATGATATCTGAAATAAATGAGGATGAAACATCCGTCAATGTTTAACGCGCAAATCTATCAGTGAAACGGCACACTACAGCATATAAAACATTTAAATAAACATCAGTAAATAATGAAAACTTAAATGATATAAGAAAGATAAATTAGAAAAGATATATTAGAAAGATAAATACTAAATAAAAAAGCTCTTGTTGCAGTAACTTCAGTCAGTGGAGTATTAACCCTTACAGTCCTTAACAATTCCATTTGAAACAAACGGTTTAAACCTACATTGGCTTTCCTATTCAGATTGCCATAAAAACTTTACTTTTTCCGACTCGTTGATGTGAAACTTACTTGTTGACATTGTCCAGATTAAAATGTGTACAGCTGCACTAAATGCGCATTCAGAAGATGTGCACAGGAGCGCAAATGAAGAGATGTCTCTCCGCAACCGCGGCAAAACCTGCGCGCGCTCCGACACTAAGCAAGCGGGTCATAGCAGTTTTGATTTTACATATCTGTTCATTTCACAACAAGATCCATTGCAAAACCCACAGAATAACCTGGGTTTTGCCGTGCAGGCCCACGCTCGAACGCACCAACGGAAACGTATGCCAATAATTTCTGTTAATGTAAAATCTTTTAAATAAAACCATCCACAACTGAAAGGCTACAACTAGTAATCGTTATCGCAACTCTCATATTTATTACACCTACATTTGTCAGAGTGACGTGCACTACCGCCGGTGGCAGTTTTCCACCGTCATGGCACTTTACCACCGCGGTGGTGCGGTTGTCACGGCCACCGTCACAGCCCTACCTACAACATGTTTCAGAATATCTTCTTTTGTGTTCTGCAGAAGAAAGAAAGTCACACAGGTTTGAAATGACAAGAGGGTGAGTAAACGACAGAATTTTCATTTTTGGGTGAACTATCACTTTAGCATACAGCAATTTATAAAAAAGAAGAAAGAAAGTGCTCATTTAAAAAGAGTTATCCTGCCACTACATAAATGACTCACTCGTCGTTAGAGTTGCACGGTAAACCGGTTCTGGAAATTTACCAGTACATGTTAGATTTCAATCGGTTCAATACCAGAATTTTGCTCGTTTCGGTACTTCAAACACTGCTGTTCCAAAGTTCACCGCTATGCGGCAGTATGCCACAGAACTGACGCAGAACCGGCAAAATAGAAGAACAAGATGAAGCCCTCTACAAGCACTTTTGCGACCATTTAAACTGAGACACTGTGAGTGATTTATTACAAATTCGGCTCTTTCTACTTTTGCGGAGATCTTTAGATTGTTTTACAGTGTAACGTATAATTCTACATGATGCGATGCGTCTGTACATCCCCATTCAACGGCATACATAGCATAACGTTATCTCTGTTCCAGACATCTCAGTTATTCTACTAATCATCATGAAGTTCTCTTTCGCGTCTGGTATATGTTCTTATACTGTCAAATACACACGCTGTTATGTCAAAAACACAAAAGGTTCACATAAGCACAGTCCGTTGTGTTTTAAATGTACAGTATATCCGCATCAAAAAAAGAATTTGCCTTAAAGTGACAGTAACCTAATACATCTGTGTCACATATTAAAGAGAAAATGATACTTTTGTAGCTTTATTTAGAGTCGTTGCATATTTATTTCATGCAGTGAAGACTGTGCAGTGTTTTATTTTTATTGATCGTTCAGTTTTCATCTTGAATGCTACTGTTAAATAGACCTACTTGAAACATTTAACTGTTGTTCAAAATTTAATGGTTCATATTTGTGGGATTATGATGATAAGTCTATATAACCAAAGCATTTTTCAGTAATACAGTGTAAAAGTGTAAAAATAAAATGGTGCTATGTAAAATATAAGAATATGTCAAATATGCATTAAAGCAGTTACAGCAGTTTCTGGAGTCTTCTTAATATTTTTTCAAATAATTTATTTTGGGGCTGGTTATTGATCACCTGTGGTACCGATATTTACGGTATTAGATTCTAGTATCGTACCGAAGCCAAAATTTTGGTATCGAGCCAACACTACTCGTCATAATATTAAAATTAAAGCATTGTTAATAAATAACATAGTAGCAGCCAAGGCAGTTTCATTATAACAAGCTTGCTGCAAATAACTCAACACTGGCCAACCCCAACAAGTTCATACTACAAATGGGTAACATAAAGGTTACATAGAGGTTTCGCTTTGTTAGTATGCAGGTCTTTCATTATTTGTTCAGTCTATGCTTGCAAAACAGTCATTATATTTTCAAAGCTACGACAGAGAGATGTGGATATAATTGAAGCCATGACCTGAAACTGTTATTGAATAGATGTGATGCAGATTCCACAGGAGGGACGGCAAGTGGGGGGTCGGGAAAGATTCAGATGGGAGACAGGAGATAAAAGGAAGGACGTTCCCTTTATTGTTGGACCCTGGCAGAGGAGTGAAACTAATCAAACGTGGGTAATGTAAAAAGTACGACTTCTTAAAAGTGAAATCTTCAAAAGTAACACCTTTATTTTTTCCTTATATTAACGAAAGGGGCGGATAAATCAGTTTGGTAAAAGCAAGGTGAAAACACTGAGACAATATGATACTTCCTAATTGAGGAAGAAATGATCAGAACAAATTAGGAGAGTTTGGTTCCAAAACGCTATAAATCCATTTTGATTAATTTGAGTAAAAATGTGTTTTCTTTACAAAGAAAGTGGCAAGATGAAAACCACTATTTTCTGTTTCAAAGTTTCATATAGCATCTTTAGGTAACAAAAAAAATTCAAATCCAGATTTAGATTTTAAAAGATTTATTATAAAAACTGATAATAAATCCATAAATAAAATTGTTTTCAAAATGCAATAAATCCATTGAATCAATATAAAAGTTATTTTTCATATTGAAACTGTTGAAAATACAACAAAGTGAGTTGATCCACATATGACAGCCTCTGAACTCAATACAATACTAATCTTACATACAGGCACTGGACTAAAAATACATTCAATCAGTCATCGCTCTTCAAATGAATTCAACGGGTCATCTTTTTAATGCTATAAATTAGTGCCTCATCTTCTTAATCTCCTCACGTAAATGATTCGATTTTGATGGCTTACGTTTCTTCCCCACCACAGAAATCAGCACAGGTTCATCAATGCCGTCAAAATTATTCATTTTTTTGTTTGTTTGTTGAATACAAAGTAGATCAGGGAAACGTATTCAGAGCGCCGCCATTACTGTTTACAGTGCGTGGAATGGTGTGCTGTGATTGGTTGAACGGATATATCGCATTCTGCAGAGAAGTGAGACTGCCGTACAGTATATTGCGGTTTGGAAAAAAGGGAGAAAACATGACAGAATAACACGGCGGATATCGCATTTCGTGTAAAATTAAAAAGTGACTTTTCAATACCGACCTGATACAATACTGATTTTGGCGGAAACTCTTTTTTTTTTAATGCCGTTTATCGCGTTTTGGAACCAAACTCTTCAAATAGTCTAACACACTGTGTTTTATGAACGAAAGCAAGTCATGGTCTTAAACAACACACGGGCAAGTAAATGATCACAGAATGTTCATTTTTGGCTGATCTGACCCCTTTAACCTCTCAATTGTAATCTGCAGAACAACATGGTACTGGGAGGCTCTCAATGCCCTGTAATCAAAAACAGAAGATTGCTCTGATCAGTATTTAATCTGTAAATGGATTTCACCGGCAGGTGCACCACCTCTCACGGGAGGTATCGTATTGTGGTTGATTTGGTGGGGGAAATGCAGTCTTTTCTGGCCCGGTGAGCCAAACCTCTCTTTCTCCCTCCACATCCTGCATAATAAGAACCCTCTCGCTGGACGTTGCCACCGGACGTGACTGTAACCGGAAGATTCAGTTCTCTCTGCCCACGACTCTCCCCGGGCTGCTCCAGTGCCATGTGCGTCCACGATGGCAACCCAGCAGGAGTGAAGGCATATTGCACGTGGGCACCGTGCCACGGCAGTGCCGGGCAGAGCGGATTAGTCGTGATGACAGGGCATTAAATGTGTAGAATTCCTTAGTAGAGCTGAGCTGATGCGCACTTATCCCTCGGTTGGGCTTGGGTTCAGAGTCGAGAGAAGGTTCACAGGTCTTTAATGCCTGCCACTCATTAGAGGCTGAATGTCACACTAGCTTAGCTCCTTTTTCCTGCCTATCTCTCTCTCCCACAGGGTCCCTTCCAGAGACCAGCACTTTTCCAGTCTTCTGATAGCAGTGTTGACACTTTTCAAGATGCTGGACACCCCATGAGAGTATTTTTGATGAGAGGACATCTTACAAGTTTGACATACATCATTATTCTTTGCCTGAACCTGGCTGGCTCTCATGCTAAACAATATATGTTAAACTGGTCTTGTTTCTGTAAAACTTTATCTGAAAAGCTAAATCAAAGTCACAATGAAAAAGGTAAAAGAAACCTGGAATGTCTTGTTTCTCACAGACCCTTTACACTAAGCTTGTGTTAAAAATATATAGCCTCACGTAAAAGTTGTGTGTTTTTTAGACTAACTTTAAAATAACTAGCTTTACAAAAATAAAATCTGACCTGGACAAACAACAATTTTCCTTTGATTTCTGTTAACAAAAGCCATTGTCAGATCTCACAGACCCCCTTTCTAGTTTTCATGTTTGCCTCAAACTCTGTTATGCTGCTTTTTTCTAAGCCTTTTTACAGGACTGTGGTGCTGTGGTTGTTCCACTTAAATAAATTGTCAATCCTCAGCCTGTATTTCCTTAAAATCTCACTCTGACCATTTAAAACAGAGCAGTGCTTTTGTGCATATCACCTCCCTTCTCGCCTCCCCCTCTCGCCTTAAACCTACACCATCATTTCGAGCAAATTGGTTTATATAATTTTTGACATTTTCAAAATGTATTCCAGCTCACATCCTGCCCATGAATGCACACAGGGAGAGATATAAAGACAGATATACAGACAGTCCTGACCAACCGGCAGAAAAATGAGAGGTTATGACGTCTGGACTCCAGCTGGCACGACAGAAGTTACTCTCCCCTTGCATCTAAATTCCAAAACTATTATATATTGAAATATTGAAATAGTACATAATACAAATCTTTCACGTCAATAAATCCTTTGTCTTATCTTAATAATTAACAAACTCATAATCAGACACATTAAATACAAAAATAGTGAAGTGATCAAGCATGAGGTTGAAGTCAAAGAAACAACACCTTTACAAGAATTACAACATCGTGAAAATCCTGTCGCATGCACTCAGAATGAACCCTCACAGTTACCCGCACATGGTTATTTCAGGCAGAAAAAACAAAGATGCCTGAGCAGCAGGAGGGATATGGAGGAAATACAGGAGGTGTCACATTCAGTAAGAGTCACACAATCAGCAGCAATGAGACTGCTTAATACCTCTCAGTCTGCCATCGGTGAGTCACTCCAGCCGCGGTGTCTGCCTCGCACACGTGACACACAAATGCCCTTGCTTTTGGGGTAAGGTTGCCTGGCCTCCTACCCATGAAACTCTCCTGATCTAAATTAGAAGCTGTACCATCTAGTCTTTTGAAAATGCATGAGGGTGGCATCAATCCAGAGAAAGGTTCAAGATCGCTTCCTTTTTGCACAGAGTTTTATGTCTGTGCAAACACTTCATACTGGGGTGAAGATGACATCATTTCGCGAAATTAATTGTGACTGCAAGCACAACACCGCAGGTCAAACACGTTAAACCATCAGCTTCAATTAGGAAGGCAGCCGCTGATCTACGGCAACATTTTTGTCTCTCCTTCCTTATGTACCATTCCAAACCAGACTAAAAATATACACATAACACGCATAATGCCTGACGTGAATCGGCAGGCTTTGAGTGACAAGGGAATGTTCAACTTCTCTGTGCATTTCATCATATTACATGGAAATGAACCCAAATAAACAACCATATTCCACAATGCCATATTTGCACTTCAAAGAGGAATTATTCAACAAAACAGTCTCTGGTTAAAAGAACCATACAGGGAAAACATCCAAGCCGAATATGACAAGACACAAACATTTAACGGCTGGTGCTTTCAATGTCTATTTTGGCATTGTCATTCATATCCAAACTGTTTTACCTTCAAAACAGCCCTTGACACTCCACAAAAGGAAACACAGAGGGATAAAGCAGAGTTTCCAATTCATAAATATCCCTTTAAGAGGGCAGCGTCAGTGATTTGTCAGGAGAGTTCTATATGTGGCTGTGGCAGGCGTTCTGATATTACAAAGCCAGACGGGCACTCCTGCTCACCTGAGTACTTCTCATCAGATGTCATTCATTAAAAAAAAAGACTTTTAATAACGAAAGAACTAAAAACGCTCAACATGCGCACACGCCACACAGAATTCCTCTCATGTCCTCTGATAATATTGCTGCCTGTCACTTAATGCGAACCCCATGCATGCTGTATTGGGATCAATTGCAATAAAACAGCATTGCCTTGACTGAGCTATGAGTTTATGAATCTCCTCAGAGAAACTCAGTCATTTAAAATCCTCCAGCTTGCGGCTGCAAAACAATGTTTCGTTTATATCTCCCCGCAGCCACTGCGAGGAGGGAGACGCGCCGCACAACAGACTGAACACGAACAACAAATAAAACACAAAAATCAAGCAAGACACCCTCTCATTTCCATTAAATGATAAAGTAGCTGGGCTGAAAAGAAATGAACTAATTTAAAATGGCTGGCCTATAGGTCAAGGACAGCTGGAGCAAACAGTCTCTGATTTTTCATCCTGCAGTCATACAAATAAAAACATTTTTCATTTTCAATGCATAAATCTAAGAGGGTTGTTATCTTTTCTTATTTGTTTGAGGCATTGTTTCTGAAATACCTTTAGGCTTTGATAAACGTACTTAAAACGCATTTCCATATGTAGATTATTAGGTATATGGATTTGTAAGATAAGGCACAGTATGAAACAGCATGCCAGCATCTACTGAACGGCAATAAACAACAAAGCCAAGTTAAACAACTTGATGACTAAAAAAATAATTATTTTTAAAACAGTATACCGCAAAGCCTTGTCTCCTGGGAAAACATTTCAAGAAGTCCTGAAACAGTACAAGAAATACTACTAATCGGTGCAATAAGCGAGAAAGACTGAGTCAGACTCAAAGAAAGATGAACGAGATCGAGATGAACAGACAGTCCAATGAATTTCAGAGCTCTGCTCTAATTTAGCACTATATGAGATCTATCGACAGGATTTTCTCTCTTGTCAACTAGTTAGTATGTTTTAAAAATCATATCTGCCTATTTTCCAGGGAATTCAAACATCTACGAATAAAACTGGTGCTGGAACAGATGGCCAAAAATGATAAACCGTCAAGTTTTCACTTACAAACCGCTGTGCGATTTGCCAGCCCAAAAGCAGAAGAATATGCTGAAATATGAAATGCCAAAACATAAATGTTTTATGTGCAGATAATAAACTACTGCAAATGTGAAAATTAATATACTTTATTAACCTGCTGTTTCCAGAAAGACACATGTCCAGTGTGCAAGAATCACAGTAAGGAAAAAACAGGGTGCTAGATCTAAATCCTCCCGCCGCAAAAATGAGGCAATCAAGCAGTTGCTGCTAATATCCGAACTGACTGCAGAGTCCCTAGTGAAGTTTCTATTAACACATTGTGTCCGTTTCGCTGCCTAAAATAAACAAGGTTTTATCTCTATGAAGTCAGCAGGAGTTAAAAAAAGACAGTAGCAGATGGCGGAGAGAGGTGACCTTACCTCATTGGTGTTCCACCTGTGTCTCTCTTTTGGCAACGTGGAGCATTTTGGTAGACATTCAAGCAACTTTTTGGGCAGGTATATTTTCAAATGTCCATGTTCATCTGCAGAGAAAAAGCACACAAGGTCTTAGAGCGGAGCAGCAGTACGCATTTCTTTCATAAATCAATACATCATGCCAACATACAAGACTTAGTGAACAGGTAAAATAGCAAGTGTATATATTTTAATATTACATCATGATTATCCACTGCGGTTCTTCTGCATCTCTCATACGCGGCACATAACAAGGATCATAAATGAATGGCCGCCAATTATTCCGACCGCAAAGCGCAGCAGCTAACAAGCAATGCACAGAATGAAGGTAAAACGTTTGGATGAATAAAATTCTGAATTAATGGGCCACAGTGCTGCGAGGTAAAAAGAAATATTGTGACATATTGTGATGAGAATCATCAAACTTCAGGTGTTTCGGCGGTGGAAGTCCACTCTCAAAGGCTTAGGGGGACTGATGCTAAGCTTTATTAAGACTTTAACTGCCCAATAAAGTACCAAGCCACCCTGATCCTCACTGCTAGAAAGAACAGTAAAAGCACAAATGCCAGCCAAAGATAAAAGAAAAAGAAAATACAATTTGTTCAGGGGCAATTAAGGCAGGACTATATATCAGGCTTTCTTCTATTCTTACCATGTCTGTCTCTCCTTCCTATTCCTAAGGGCTTGGCAGGCCAGTCAAATCACACCATTTATCTTTCATTGTTAAATGAAAGTTCACTTTCAAGGCAGAATTCCTAAATTACAAAGAAATTGTCTACAACAGTGAATTGAGTCCAATTATTATCACCTTGTTACGACCAACCGCTGATTATATATTCGTCTGTCACCAGTACCCACATGACATTCACATCCCGTTCCAATAAAACCCTCGCAATATGGCAAGATTGTGCAAGGAAGAAAAAGGATTGGGCCACACAGCAGTTGTTCTCCCTGTAAGGGGGAAAGTTTGCTTCTTGATATGATAATAAATCTAAGCTAAGTTACTGTTTGGCTGCAGTAAGATCAAATAAAACCATGTCATAATGACATGAATCAAATGATATAACAGAATTTGAAATAATTGTCATCTGAATGACCTCACAATCTTAATATGAACAACAATGGGGGAAAATCAGACCATAATTATGTCTAGACAGTCATCTACTTCAGATCTTAACCCATTTTAAAACTGTGGGAGAGCACCGACATAAGGACTTTATCAACCGATTTTTCACATTATAATCCTCAGAAGAACACACACACTAGATTGTTCAGCCAGTGACATTATATCATTACAGGACATTATCAAGACACTCACACTGTTACCAAGTCAATCTTCTTTCTCAATACCTCTTTTTAACAAACAAACAAAAAATGAGTAGTGACTAAGTAGACAACATACAGTATCTACTTTAAATTTCCTTTTAATTTTATGGTAGAACAACCAAGCCCTAATTTTATATATCTGAATCGTTTGTGAGCGCAACTCATTTCAATACCAGCACAAAAATAGAGAACCAAGACAATCCAAACAAACACAGTGAGTCAAACCTGTAACATAATATGACTGACTGAGTCACCATCAAAAAGACTCCTTCCACTTTGCTTAGGCTCTAATTGTGACAGAACAATCATTTCTGACGCTGTACCAAGTCGTGTGAATGTGGTTATAGACACACTTGCAAATCAGTCGATTTCCTTCTTCTCTAAGCTAATGCGCTTACACGCCACAGCTCGCGTCATTGATGACATATCAATCTGCTGCAGCCAATTACACCGTCTCCATGTTTATGTTACGCAGTCGGGCTGTTATGCAAAATTTAAATTATCCTGCTATGAAGGCCCCTTTCGTCATATCAGCGCTTCCTCGATCGCGATGACAGAAAATAACCCGTAATGTGAGAAAGGTATTAGCTTTTCTCTGACAGTAGCATCAGCTAAACTGGTTGGTGGTCCTGTTTTGAATCTTTCATGCTTCCCTAGTTGTCATGCAATCAACACTGATATTGCAGACATCTGTATATGTCAGAGAATAGGATTTTGTCATCTGTTTAGACTGAGAAATGTGTGCCTAAATGACATAATCGTATTATAGATCTTCAGTGTTCCATCAACAGCCAAAATATATTAATTCAATGAAGAAACGTTGAGAAAAATCACTTGTCACTGTCATGTCTCCAGATCTGGTTTTACTCTCCATTATTCAAGTAATTATCGTAGGGTGAACTGAATAGAAGTGGTTAAATATGAGAAGCGTCTCTCAGCTGAATATATTGAATATAAACATTTACATTTATTCATTTAGCAGACGCTTTTATCCAAAGCGACTTACAAATGAGGTAAACATCCTCAGGAGTTTTGCAGACTAGTGAGTTTTAGTTTAGAAGCACTGACTTTAACTTGTCCTTCTTGTCTACCTATATATCACCTTTGAAAATGTCTTACAGCGACTGTGCTCAACAAAGCCTTATAGTTTATTCAAGAAATGTGATTCTCTCTCAAGTGTGTTCTTCTTGTTACCTGAACCCTTTTCAATTTGTCTGAGAACCCCAAGAAGACGCGGGCTTCTGTTTGTGAATATAAAACAAAGGCCTGTGTCTCAAGCAGAAGCTGACCAGAAATCAAAGATGCACACTTCAAATGGTAAACTTCATGTCCCCAGTGCTTCTTAAAGGCAAAGTCACCCTGCCTGTCCGTTCTATAACACCTCTATTTTTAATTTGCTCAGATGTTTAGATATCTAAAGCCATAAAAGACAATATTGCAAAATATGGACTTAAAGGATGACTGAAATCTTTAAAGAATTAAAAAGGGTGGGTGAGAGGGGGGGAAAACGGCTCTTTGAAAAGAGTGTAATCCCAGCCTGAAGCAAAGTCCTAACAAAGAGTTTACAGCTACCCGATAATGCCGTGAACAGCAGAGTGGCTCTGCACTGTTCCAGTTGGGGCACAGAGATAATTCTGGAGAATGGGGTAGGCTATGTGCTGATCGCGTCATACACTGATGGGAAAGATTGAACAAGGGTAAATGAGTTTTACTGTGGAGAGCAGATACTGCTATCTGAAATTATTTGACTTGCTCAATTACCATTAGCATAAAACACCTGCTGATGACAACTAGGCACCTTCCCACACACAGAGGAAACAGATTTATCTGTGCAGCAAGCAGTGCCAGTAAAAGGAAACAAACGTAAATCAAAAACACAGCGGCCCAAAAATTAAATGAAACCTCAAAATAGTCTAAAGTATCCTAAAAATAGTTTAATTAGAATGACATTTTAACAAGCAGCAGGTGCATTCTTGCAGTGCGCTCATAATTGCAAATTGAGTTTCTATGCAACTTTGCTGTTAGATATGTAATCACTACATTCATGTTTACAATAAAGAAAGCATACTGGATAACAATGTATATCATAAAATGCCACATCAAACAAAAATATTTGCAAACAAACTACCTATTATCTGGGACATTGCAGCCAAATGGGGTGACACAGTTGTCCACCAAAACAAGCAAGCGACCCCCTCTCGGTTACAAATGTGACAGCCTGCCTTAAATTATGAACATAGCAATAACCAACCAAAAAATGATTTGAGCGCAAAACAAGTTTGTTTCAATGAAGGATATTTACCAGTGTTATCACAACGCAGAATTTCAATGGCGCCAAAACACGAAATAATGTTACATACTTTTACTGTGACTGTAGAAGGATGTAATTGTCCTCAGTGTATGTTCAGGGGTGCATTTAACAGTAAATTCCCTGCCTGACATATAAAATGGGAATGAATTGAGAGAGCAACACTGATACCACAGATTATTGACCCGGCGGGAATTTTAAACAAAGATGCGCTTGCAGGTAACGCAAGACGATTCGCTTCATAACACTCACGTGTGATTGGCTGAATGTGTCATGAACCTGTCCCTCCTGTCCAGAGTTTTCTAGTTTGGTGGACAGGGTCGTGACAGTACCATGTCTTGTGTGTGTGTTGTCGTGTATGTTTTGACATTACGCCACGTGTCTCCTTGTCTCGTGCTGTGGCCCCGCCTCCATGTTTCCCCATCATTATCCCGCTTAGTGTTCATTCCCTTCACCTGCCCCATGTCATGGTCTTCCCTTTAGTGTTAATTCTTCCCACCTGGCCCTTGTCATCACCCTTGTTAGTGTTCACCTGTATCTAGTCCCAGTTTCCTTCTGTCCAGTATCGGTTTGTCTGTTGTACCTTCGACTTGCCATTACGTGCTATCCTATGAGGTTATCCTGTCGTCCAAATTCCCTAGCCTTGTCTTATACACCGTTTGTGAATATTATTGGACTTCCTTTGTTTGCCCATCCCCTGAGGGAAGTGTTTGTGTTTGGTTTTGTTTTGTTTTGTTTTGTTTTGTTTTGTTTTGAGTGTTTTTCCCCATTGTGGGTTTTTATTTTCAGTTTTTTATCAATAAAGCCTTTTTGTGTTAACCCCCATCTGCCTGCGCTTGGGTTCTGTTCACAGATTGTGACGGAATGTTTACACTGATGCCGTTCCGAGTTCCATAAACTTACACAAACGAGAACGTTTATACTTAAGTAGCTTCGAAACCTTCCCCATTCGTTTGTTTCAAATCAGTGATTCGGAGCTCTTATCAGACTTAAAATCACTGTTTCTCAATCAGCTCCCTTGTTCAGTAGTCAGGGCACTGATCAGGTAGTCAGCCATTTTAAGGGCTGTCTCATTCGCAAAATCTTTCCAGTGCACTGAAACATGGTTTTGACTAGAAGGGATACAGCTACCTCCACTGGGCATGCGCACTTCAATGCCGCATAATTTTTGTCACGTGTAAACTGTTGATTAATGTTTGTTTATTATTGGAAGGTTAGGTTTAGGATTGGGGTAGGTGAAGGCGTTAGCTATTGTAATTACAGTATATGGCGAGATTTTGCACAACCACCGGCTGTAGCTGTATCCCTTCTAGCAACAACCCTGTAACATTTGTTCCCTAAAAATTCCCACAATGCACTGCAAAAACCAGGGAGCATTGATGCTCCCCCATGTTCCCTTACCTGAAATCACGTGGCAAGTTTTGAAGACATTTAACGAAATCGCAGGAGCCAACTCAATGAACTTCATGAAACTTTTGAAAAGACAAACGCTTATTTTATGTTATGTATAAACAAACGTTGCTAGACAGGCAGGCAACACAACAGTTAAATTTAATAATCGAACAAATTTGTGCACTTATATGTAACAGAATAATGAAAGTGTTTCTCAGGTTGTTGATTATTACCAGCTGTGAAGTACCACCACACAAAATAAGTGAACATTGTCCCAATGAGAAGGGAGCCAGGGTGCTTTCCAGTGCCTGGACCCGTATACACGATATACTGATTCATGAGCAAGGGAGCTGATCGAGACACATGGCAAGTCATGTGATTCAGCCCTGTGCAGCCCGGTTGGCGTATGACACGGGAAAGTTCCGTGATAACCATTCGAAATCATGAAGGTCTCTTAATATTAATAGTATAGCTAAACTGTGTTATATCGTAACTCAAACCTAGTCTCTGGATACTACAAGGACAGCAAGTCAAACTAGTTGACCATTACATCTGGATGAGCAGGCAAACCCGTAAATTTTCTTCTGTTCGATGCTAGACTATAGCTAACATTATAGCTATAACCAGAGATGGCAAAAGTACACACATCCTTTACTTAAGTAGAAGTACAGATACTCATGTTTAAAAGTACTCAAGTAAAAGTTGAAGTACTGACTAAACTTGTTTACTCAAGTAAAAGTATAAAGTATGGGCTCTAAAATGTACTTAAGTAAAAAGTAGCCAATACTACTACCTGTTTTAGAGTCACGCTCGTACCTCACAACTGAACTACCATTAGTAGAACACAAGCATAAAAAAGACTGATGGAATAAATCTATTTGCCACTACCTAGGTAGTGGAAAAAAACACAAATTTATAATACAATTATGATGTAAGATAAGAGTGTAAAGGACAAGCGTATTGATAATAATTGTGACAGAATTCCCTTTGTCTCAAGTTCTCAACCATAATTTTAGCTATTCTTTGTGTTGCATTCCGCCTTGGTCCGTGGCAGCTTCTTAGACTACTAGCTAGGGATGTAACGATTCACTCAGCTCACGATGCGATGCGATTCACGATTCTGATCTCACGATGCGATTTATTCACGATTTACTCACGATTTATTTTTAAAAAATGAGTTGAAACAAATTAGAAATGAACAACTTCCCTTGCATTATTTCTTAAATGCTTCACGTTTCTTTGCATAATAAAATAATGTTTTATTTCAAATAACAAAAGTAAACTGCGATTTTATAACAAATTAATAATAGAAAAAGTCTCTTTAATATAAACAAACTAATACTGTCTGTGCTTTTCTTGGATTTTTTTGCATTTAAGAAATATCAGCATGTCCACGTTTAGATTTGCAGTGAAAATAGCGGCCCCTGCTGTTCAAAAAATGTATTGCGATTCAGTTCACACCTCAACCGAATTGAATCGTCTCTCATTATAACCGATTTTCAACCGGCTCACGGTGAATCATTACATCCCTACTACTAGCCTATGTCTGCGATGCGTAATAGCCAGGAAATGACTGTTTGGTACTGTGATTGTCAAAACATTTTATAACAGAATTTCACTGCTTTCAATTTTAGATTAACTGTCCTAAATTTTAAGCACAGACCATTCATGGACATATCATTATACAAAGGTTTGTAGACACTTGGGAGATCTTGTCAAAAAGAGAAAACTGAGAAATAAAGAGATAATTAATTAGGCAAGTCAATTGACTTGGTAACCATTACTAGGGATGTAACGATTCACCGTGAGCCGGTTGAAAATTGGTTATAATCAGTGACAATTCAAATCGGTTGAGGTGTGAACTGAATCGCAATACATTTTTTGGACACCAGGGGCCGCTATTTTCACTGCAAATCTAAACGAGGACATGCTGATATTTCTTAAATGCAAAAAAATCCAAGAAAAGCTCAGACAGTATTAGTTTGTTTATATTAAAGAGACTTTTTCTATTATTAATTTGTTATAAAATGCAGTTTAGTTTTGTTATTTGAAATAAAACATTATTTAATTATACAAAGAAACGTGAAGCATTTAAGAAATAATGCAAGGGAAGTTGTTCATTTCTAATTTGTTTCAACTCATTTTGTAAAAATAAATCGTGAGTAAATCGTGAATAAATCGCATCGTAAGATCAGAATCGTGACTCGCATCGCATCGTGAGCTGAGTGAATCGTTACATCCCTAACCATTACTGTTTTTCTCGATTGGTTAAACACATTTAAATTTAAAAACACATTAAATGTTTAGCCTCTTACATTGTACGTTACACTCGTTCAACATTAAAACTGATGTCAGTGTTGCTAGATTGGGTGGATGATTTCCAGCCCAAAGGCTCACTAAAGCCTACTCACTCCAACAAAAACCAGCCCAAAATTTTAACTTCCAAAATAATGTGATAGTATTTTATTGCAATGTCAATCAACGTTGATAAGGATCGTTTTTTATTTCCTTATAATTTTAATCATGACAAGATGAAAAAATATAATAAAAATCAGGAAAATAGATCAAACAGATCAAACAAAGCAAATGCATTAAGAAAATTAGAAAATAAGACTAATAGGATATGTCCAGAAACCACTTCAAATGGCAATCAGGAAATTAGCGCATTTTTGTGCAAAAGTGCCCACTATAATTAGTTCATCGAAAGCAACGCAATGAGCAGGTATTTTTCACTCGTTCATGAACTTAACGCACACACCACGATAGCAAAAACATGCAATTAATACATACTAATTAACAACAATAATGCGCTTACCTTAACGAGCTGCCTTAACTTCTGACAGAACTACAGTACATCTTTCGTGAAGTATATGTTTGTAGAACATGCGAATAGCTAAATAGCTAAATTACATATTTAAAATCTGGTCCTTTGGCGCTAAAAAACCCTACCATTCACGAGTCACCACACATGATGCAGAATATCACGCTCGAGATCTGAGAACAGTTACTCCGTCTTCTTTGATTTGATTGGTCACCGCTTTGCTCTGTAAACAGTAACTCCCGCCTTCTTACATTTGATTGGCTAGTGGCCACCTCACACAGCGCTTCGGCTTTTAGTCAGACCTATCATTAGGTTGAAAAAGTCACGCAATGACAAGAAATAATATTGATTGTGCATCAAATACAGATTAAAACTAAAGTAACGAGCCTGGTTTGAAAATGTAAGAAGTAGAAAGTACAGGTATTTGCGTAAAAATGTAAGAAATGAAAGTAAAAAGTCGTCAGAAAAATAAATAGTGGATAATAAAATAGTGGAGTAAAGTACTGATACCAGAAAAATCTACTTAAGTACAGTAACGAAGTATTTGTACTTCGTTACTTCCCATCTCTGGCTATAACTGATCACTAGTCAGTTTTATCATTTTGCTCAATAAACCCTTGACTTATAATATTATTCCGTTTTAAAAATGTATGTGAAAATATTGAACAGATACTTATCCAAATTACAATATAATATCTTATCGTTTACCTAAATAACTGTTATGAAAAGGTGCCATTCTTTTTTTTTAAGAAAAGTTATTTCCTGATAAAGAAAGATTTATGGAATAGGTCAATAAAAAACATGTTAATCTTGAATAAAGATAAATGTTTAAAGTTGAAAAACATTAACAGAATTTGTAGTAATGGCTGGAATAGGCAAAAGTCTTGTAGTGTATTTTAGCCTTAAGCATTGAAAAAGGTCCTACAGACCTGAACACCACATACTGTAATATTTAAAGTAAACTGATTTAAGCAGTTTGGACTCATAGTCAGTAAATTCTAAACAAATAACTAACCAATCTATATCTGGATAATCTAATTTAAAGGAGTCATATGACATGGCAAAAACAAATATTATCGTTTGTCTTAGATGTAATGCAATGTTTATACACGATTTAAGGTTCAAAAACGCTGTATTTTTCACATACCGTGCATGTTTATAGCTCCTCTTTGCCCCGCCTCTCTGAAACGCGCAGATTTTTTACAAAGCTCATCGCTCTGAAAAGTGAGGTGTGCCATTGGCCAGTTAACCAGTGCGTAGTGATTGGTCGAATACTGCAAGCGTGTGACGGAAATGTAACGCCTCTTACCATATTTGGAATATCAGGTTCCAAAGCAATTGTACTGACAGGTACGCCCACCTTACTTGCATATACATTTGGGTGGTCTTTGTCAAATCATACCACGAACTGACGTAGATTTGTGGGGGTGTGGCTACACGAGGTGTTTCAGGCAGGTCTGGGTGAGCATTCACTTTTAGATAGAATGCATCTTTTGTTCCGACACTTTAATTTAGCAATTTTACATGTCTAATACATGCATGGGCAACACACCAAAGACACAGAAAAACACGTATTCGCGCCATATGACCGCTTTAATAAGGAAAAAACAGAATGCTATAAATTAACAAATGACTATACCAATTTAATATGTTAGAGTTTATTCTAATGATATCTTATGGTAAATCTATATTATTTTATCATATTGTACATTACCTTTATTAGAAATGTAGTTTCAGAGGAGCAACTAGCTACATTTGAATGATTCATTGAAAAAGTGTAATCTTGCACAATAAAATAGAACATTTATGGAGAAAATACAACAATACAATATAGTAAATCAAGCTGGTGAACATTCATTTTGTATTGGTGGGAGGTGGGTTGACAACGGGCCTTGGTCATCTCCAGACAGCCCTCAGAAGCCGATCAGACAGTGTAGGTGGAGCCCTCTCAGCTTGGACAGGATTCTAATACCTGCTCTTCTGTAATAATATCAAACCACATACACATACTTGACAAATACCCAAGAACCGCCACTCATCAGAGCCAACAAACACATTCGCTCAGACACACCCACTGTTAAAATCATCCTCTCCAGAGTGAAATTCCAATCCGTATAACAATTTCTGAATACTAATATAAGCTTCCACACAGGACAGTTACTTCAGTGAGTTACTATCTGTGTGAGAATAATGAAACAGAATATTACTGTGATAAAACAGAGCGAGGGGCCATAATTAAAAGGCAAACATCTCAAATCAGCTGTCCACTGTGTTCGCTATAAATTAAAAGCAGACGTTTATCAGCGTAAAATGCTATTAGGGATATGAAGACAGGTACGAAACTGACTTGTGCGGAATAGAAGCATTTCCAGCTCTGATTAGATGACTGGTTGTTAATTAAAAAGCCCTCATACTAATAAAAAGCCTTTTTAACTCCTCCCAGAGCTCGACTTGAAACACCACTTGAGATGTTTGGGCTATGCTCCTTTTTCACCAAATAAAATGAATGACACTAAAATGAGGGCTCATTGCTCTGCAGTTAAAGGCGATGGAGAACAGTGCAGAATGCTAATTCACTAAAGTTCTAACGCTGGTTGCTTTAATAAAGAGCAGTCTATCAGTGTCAACACGCTCTTATCTGACATTATTGCGGCTCTGGGAGCGGGAATGAGCTCCGGCGTCATAAAAAATAAAAATAAAATTGTGCCGAGTGCCAGGGAACAAACGGCAAAAAACTATTTGCAGAGTAAAAGGGGGATGTTATGTCTGTGGACAGCGGTACCGGGGACCATCTTTGTAAGCCGTGCACATCAACGGGAGAGCAACAGAGAATGAAGTCTTGTCTAACAACCTAGCTGCAGCCGTAACGGCTCTCCTTCCCGCTTTGATCTCGTGGATGCAGACGGCACATCCCGCTGCGCGTCTCCAGCCTCTAATTCCGCCTTGTTTCTCTTATTTTCTTGCCTAAACACTGGTGACAAAGTGGACATTAACATAATTCTGTCTCCTAACCGGTGAGCAACAATTTAGTTGTCAGATCCTAAAGCGCAAGGCAGGCTGAAACCATAGTCTGTTTTCTTCGAAGATGTGCTGTGCTGAGTTGAGCTGGGGGCCAGAAAATGACTATTAAGCTTTGATCAGGGGACGGTATCTCACTAGTCAGGAGTATGAGGAAAATAAGTACAGAAGAAAAAGAGGAAAGCAGGAAAATATAATATACTGTATTGACAAGTGTATTTACTATATAAGTGTGTAAATTGACCTATTCAGCTTATAGAATATCAAGACCTTTTTCTGTTTTTGTGTGATAGCTATAAATAACGCCTGGAACCAAAGTGACAGTGGCTAATGTAAATATCACAAATTGCATCTTCCAAAACATCAGAATCTCTCAGGGTGGTTTCACATTTAGTTAGATTGCCTGGTCCGAACCCGAGTTCGATTGCTCTCCCCTCCTCCTGCCCCCGCTGGACTGCGTTCATATAATTTTATTTGGGTTCGAACCGCGGTTCGTTTCCATCATCAAGCTTGCAGCTGTAACGCTTGTAACGACGACGCATGAGAAGGCGGCAAAATGTATAACATTGCTCGCTTCACTTTTATACATTTATGTTTTTGAACCGTTAGGTTTGTTTCCAAAGCTTCAGTAGGCTACACTTTTGTCTGTCTTACAAATGTACTGAAAATGCTCTTAAGAACGCTGAAGGCTAACAGAAATGAGATATACAGCTCTCAGCTTGGAGCGTTCACTTCCGCGATTTGGTACGATTGCATTCATATCAGCAGCGAACCGTACTGGAGTTCACATGAACCGAATGTGCTAATGTGAAACCGACATCAGTGTAACACAACTACAATTAAAGGGATAGTTCACCCCAAAATTTTAATTCTGTCATCATTTACTCACCCTCGTGTTATTTTAAACCTAGCTTTCATTCCTCTGCAGAACAAAAAATAAGATATTTTGAAGAATGTTGGTAAACAAAAACCATTGGTCACCATTCACTTCTATTGTATGGACGCAAAACCAATGTAAGTCAATGGGGACCAACAGTTTCTGTTACCAACATACTTCAAACTATCAAACCAAACAGGTTTGGAATTACATGAGGGTGAGTAAATGACGGAAGAATTTTCATTTTGGGGTGAACTACCCCTTTAATATGACATTTAATAAATGAGTCCATTCAAATCCTAATGATCTGACAGTGGCTTTACATGTTTTACTTATTTGTAACTGGGTACAGAATGCAGCATATGGGTTGTACCCAATTCACAAAACTGATGGAAGCAGCTATGATAAAAGACAGTGACTAAAACCTTCAGATGACACAAAACTCTCATATTTAGAACTGTGTGTTACCGTGACCATATTAAGCCCTCAAAAACAGGACTCGCAATCACATTCTACTGCTGTGTGACCTCATCCATAAATACGCCATAGAAAAGGCTCAAAAATAGTGAGTGAGATTAGTAGTGGAGGTGGCAGAAAAATGTTTTTCGTGCTTTAGCTTGCCACCCACTCAGAAGGGAATTCTCTCATTAAAGAGGCAGGTAGGACAAAATATACCAAGCAGGGCTTGACACAGCTGAGCCTGCAGACACATGGGCACACAACAAGCTCTTTTTGAACTCAGAACGTCTAACTGTTGGATTGTGGGAGTTTGAGGGTTTTGAGTGGGATGGGCCCCAGTCCAACACTTACTAACTGCAAACACAGTATTTCCCAAAAGACATGTTGCTTTTTGCAAGATCCCTGTAGTGATCTCTTCAAATACAGTAGGGCTTTTCTATTTATTATTTTAGAGATACCGAAGACAACTACTTTCTCAGCTGGTCTGTCCAATTTATTTTGGCCCTAAAACACGAAAGGTATGCCACAGTCTAGCATACATGGAACTGTAAAGCGGCACCAGTGAAATCTAGATACATACTGGTACAACTGGTTCTTTAACCTTTTCATGCATGTATTGACATCGTTTTCAATTTTCTTAAGAGATTGAAAATCAATTTAGTACTTTATTTAACATGTATTTTACAGGAAGAAACTATTGCTCCATTAGAGAGCACATCATGCATTCATGCATAATGCATGTTCAATTTGATGTAAAATATTTTTTAAGCGTAATGAACAAAATTCTTGAACACTATAATTTAATCCATCCTTTGATGAATGTTTGCTGCCATTATCAAGAGAAAATTCTTTTTTTATCAATACGATTTTATTTACTGCCTGATTTCAGCACATGAGCAACATGCACATGACATAAATTGAGTCTTTTAACAAAGTACAACTTAAAATTTGCTTAGATAACATAAAAAGGAGGAATGTTTGTGTTGAAAAACTGACCTAATTTGAATACAATTCAGTAATATTTCAGCCTATTTACCATCTGGTTAAACTGGATTACGGGCAGTTAGCAAATACCTTTTTCTGTGCTAAAATACCACACGAAGTATCACGATTGTTTATTGAATTCACCTCCGACACTTATGCGCTGCTGTTGGTAAGAGGTACCAAGTGTGTCACAGAAGTGGACATATATTTCTGCGGGGAGAAGGCGACTGATCCTGAGATTATCTGAGATGCCACTGCTGAAGGAGACGGTTTAGGAGCTTTAACAATATCAGTCACGCCAGCTTGAGCTAGTCTCACCCTGGAGACAAGTGTGGGTCATGAAACTTGAGAGGTCTGAAAAAACAAATCTAAAATCAATATCATCCACATCGCAAAACTCTCAGCACTCTCTCTCTCTCTCGCTGTCTGTGTGCTTGTGCAGTGAGTGACAATTGCTTTTAATTGTCACTTCCCTCTGCGAGGTCTAGTAAACAACCTCCAGAATAAAAGGTTATCGTCAATGACGTATTAAAACATCAATAGCATGATTCATCAGATTAAACATGATTAAAAAGTCGTATTATTACACAACCTCCTTTTCAGATCTGAGGTCTGTCTGTATCAAAATGTATGAATATATTATTGATTCTTATTTCAATATGCATCCCCCTTGTAACTTGCTGTATAGGCAATTGGCTTTGTTACGTTCTCCACGTAATGAAAACATAAAAGACTCTGGCGTTTCCCCCTGTAGTCCGCCAATAAAATCACTAAACATTAGAAGAGACGATATTCGCAAAACCACTCTCAGCTGCATTATTGATCTATTCAATAGTGATTTAATAAAGCTCTTGTGACCAAATAACAAGAGAAAAGGGGTGAAATAATCAGAGTGTTATTGTGGTAGAACATTTCACAACTTTGATAAAGTACACATAAAATAGGACAATCATAAAAAGATGAGAAGGCTGTGATTCCTTTTTTTAAATGATCTAGTAAAACCCCATCTTTTCCATCATTGAATTCCTGGCTGCTCTTATTGAGCCGTAGCCATTGGGCTATTTGTAAGAAGTCCGCCGTTGCACAAAACCTCTGATCCTGCTATCACAGCTCAACTGATGAACTCAATTTAAACTAAGGACTGGTCGGGCCACACACTTCTCAGGCAAGCTTGTGCTGTCCAGAGATTAGACTGTCATCTAAATTTCACTCCCTGAGAAAAAATGGTTAGCTGCTTTCAGAAGCTTCTGGGGTTTAAGAATAGAACCCATGGTCTGATGTTTTCGCAAATGTAACAAAATACAGAAATATAAGGCATATCGCTGACCAAGAATATCGCTGACCGTGGTTTTTAATGTTTATCCACAGAAGATCAAAGAAGACAAGCTAAAAGTTCTAGTGAGCTCCTTTCAATATTTAGATATTTCTGCGAAAACATTATAGATTAAGAAAAGACAAGCAAAAGGCTTACAGCACAAGCCACAGGCATGTGTTTTTACGTACACGAGGCCCACAAGCAAATAAAACACAGCTGTTAGAAAAGCCATGCAGAATTAGCACAGATGTGTAATGAATTAATGTGGATAGGAACACAGTCTCACAGCAATTCTTATCTACTCCGTTTACATATCTGCGATATTCCTCTCTCTGGCTCTATGCACAGCGGGTTTTTGAATGAGTCTGTCTAATCAAAGAGAGAGAATCACCGCATGAAATCATTAAGATGCAACTTTAAAACCACCGCATCAATAAATCAATGCCTCAAAACAAACCATCAATTTCCTTAAATGGATGTCAATCTAAGGACGAATGATTACCTGGAAAAAGGCCCAAAGCTAAACCACTATTACTCACTATTACTGACTCAAAGTACTTCTACATTGTGAGAAGCCATACCTCGCTATTATCATGAAGGAGAATAAAGAAGCATTGATTGAAGCATAATAGCAAAAGCCTTCTCGAACAACATAATGTTGACTTAATCGTATGCTGCCAATCACGGGCAATCAGTCACACTTAAGGCAGATAGCTGTGAGATAAGGTAAGAAAATGTGTGAGTGACTTAACATCTCTTTAGGCAATCATCTTAAACCTTTTAGACCTGGCAAGCATTACTATAAATGCAGCATGTGACATTGCTTCAGATCTTGAGGATGACTGATTGTATGTTTAACAGACAATCAAATACCAATATAGCCCTTCGCATTTTTATTTGAGAGAAATGTGACTAGCACTTTTGTCATAGAGTAATAGACTTTTGCATTTCATATTAACAATCTTATAAAAGTTTAATGGATTTATTGCAACATTAAACTGATTTGTATGACAGAAAGCCCAATTTCAAATGTGCCATTAAAACTTTGGCCACTAAGTATTCTTTTTTTAGCACCTTTATACATGTATTTTTCGAACTCTGCCAAGAATTCAGGTTTGAAGGGAATAATGCACAATCCAGTCCAGATGCTGGCGCATCCACAGTCATGCAAGAGATTTTTAAATCTCTGTCTTGACACCTGCATTTGCTTTAATGGAGAAATGTGTTTTAATTGACACTTTAATCAGTGCCCTCTCTTTAAAAATAGATTACATCATTTATTTTCCATGCTTTGCTGTTGCATTGAAAAATCAATAATATGCTTGATTAATTGCAAACACTGGTCTTGGCTGAACAAAGGGAACGTGGTGTCTAAGTTAAGGATTACAAACAGCATCATGTAATATTTCAATATCATCTTTTACGTTTTGATGTGTAAGGCAAACTGAATGGGGAAACGGTAATTGTATGAGCAACAAAGTATGAGTTTACTTTATGGAAAATGTGCTATAAGGAGCCAATTATACTGGAAACAAGCCAAACTGCCTAGCGTATAATAAACATAAGAAATCGAGTAGTTACCCTTATTTTATTTTTCATAATGTTCTGAATTTTATGAACGCTCAGACTAGACACATAACATAGCAGTGTTCAGCTGTGTCTGCCCATAGTGCTGTTTGTCAGGCTAGCTATAGTCACTGTGACAAATCACCAGCAGGCAGCCTTGTTAAAAACACTGATGTGGTTTAGTGGGTGATGTCAGAGACTTGGGTACATCTGATGAGTTCTCAGCAGACATTAATGACCAGCAGCACCTGACGCAACCATCACAATTCTGGCTGAGGTTCCTCTTTAATAAATTTGTATGAAAGTTATTTCAGGACTAAATCTAATAATGCCAAAAGTATCTCAGCTGATGACTAAAACCTTGCAGTCTTGTTTCCTAACTAGGCTTGTCAGTTTTTGGCTCTACTCTGACTAAATCATTACCAACATCTCCTATAAAAGTTGTCTGCATTCAGAACAGTGGGTGGCTGGCCTGAATCCACGATTTTAAAGAAGCCCACAACCGCGACTTAATTCAGCTACCAAAGTGCCTGCAACAAACCGAAGAGAAAAACGAGCCTTCTTATGTATTTTCAGCCTCCGCCAAGCTCACCCATCCATGAAAATCCCATCTCGGGAAGAGAGGAGGTGAGGACCTGCGAGCGCGCGCACGCGCGTTCACACACACAGCAGACAGTAAGAGACACGCCAGCAGATCCCCACTAAAGCCCTTTATCCTTATCATAACTACTCCCACAATTACTCACATGAATGGTTTACCTGCTTCTGCCAGGCCATGCTGCATTTTTACTGTCCCAGTGATACGAAAACCTCCGGGCACCAAACATCAACCGGGCTGCCACAGACAGGCACGCACATCGCTTACATCGTGGGACTATGCGAGCGCGAGGGATAGACTCGATACGTAAAGCGCAGGTGGATCTCAGGCAGGCATGCACGCACACACACGCACGCGCCATCTAGAACAATATCGCTTCTGCCGTTTACTTTACATCTCTGGGCATGTTCATTAACATGTTTGAGTTTTGAAGCAGCAAAGACTTACTCCAGCATAACAAGAAAATGAGGCTGATTTAACTTCACTTACAAATTTACACTAAAAAAAGGAACAGCTTTTATTACACAGATCAACCAAATCTTCAGAAGTGTCAGGAGAAGAGATAACCTACCTATTAAACATTAAAACAGTGCCACTTTTAGGGTAATCTGAAATCCACACAGCACATTAAGCCATACTAACATACACATGATCCAAACCAAACAAACAGTTCTTTATGCTTGAAGTATAACATAAAATATGCATGTTTTCTATTCTGAGGGGAAAATGTCTCATCTAGCCTAGACTAATGATTTCAACAAATGGTAAAGCTTAGTATGCAACACACATGCTGTGCTTTTGGATGTGCAGGATGGATGCGTTTTTAAAGGTTGATGTGTACCGTGAGCTTGCATTTGGAGCACAAGGTGTGTCTGGCTCACCCACCCACCATCACTTTCATTTACTGACAGCATTTCTGATTTTGACAACAAACCCCTGTCAAACCGCTGTCTCGTCAATCACGGCAGAAAGCACCAACAGTAAATCCCAAGAGAGGAAAAGACAACAAATGAAATCAAGAGGTAAATAAATGAATCGATGGATGAATAATAGATTAGGCAGCAAGTGGCCCCTTCCAGCAATGCCACAAATGCAATATTAATAAGCAGCTCTTACTGTTCGTCTCTGTGTCATCACTGACACTCTTAGGAGCAGCATGGCCCGAATAACACACGGCTGATCTGTACATTCGATCCGGATTACGGATTTTCTTCAGTCCTTCAGGAAGCAAAGAGAGAGTGGAGAAAAAAAGAATTCTGGGAAAAGTACACATTCCCGGATGTACGACGGCTCAGCATTTTTTACGTTTTACTTTCCCCATGCACATAGCAGGAACTTATAAGACTGTTTACTGGGGTCAGCAGAGTCAGGCCTGCCCAACCCCTGTCAGCAAGACCATGCATCCCAAATGTGTCCATCTTCATGCTGAAGAACACCTCTCCCAAACAATCCGCACCGTATAGCTTCAGAGTTCAGCATGCCTATTTGCTTCTTCCCTTTTTTTATCAAATGCATTTAGGGGTGCATTTAAAGGGATTACTTTGGCCAAAGGTGCTGCCTTGTGGGGAGAAAATGCAGTTTCATTTGCAGGCAAGGGTGATGTGGATGGGAAATGCAAAGGCAAACTCTGTTTCCATGTAACTAGAGACTGCATGCATATTTTTATAACACTGATGAACGTTCGCTGGATTTAACAGAGAATGCTAATTGATTTGTTGAAAATGCCTAATATTGTGAGTGTGTGTACCTGCTCTTGTGTTTTTTCACAAAACTCTTCCATCTTACTAATAAATCTTTAGGTGCTGAAATAAACAGTAAAGAAACAGCCCCTAACGGCTAGCAATAGGGGCAGCCATCACATTCATTGTGGTTCCAGGGCTATTTGGCGAGGCTCGATTTTGTCTGCATTTTAGTAAGCTGCACCAATCGATAGAGTTAATGTGTGTTTCTGTGCGAGGCAGGTAGGGAAGGATGAAGACAAGGATCTGAAAGGATCTGTCACGGCTCCCCAGGAAGAGGTGGCATCCCTATCTATCCCTGCCATACTAATTCAATTAAAGCAGAAAATCTTAAAGCATATCCACAAACTAAGAACTGTGGAACAAGTACTATGCAGAGAACTTGAAAAGGTAATTTGCTAAGGAATGGCTCATTATGTCAATGACTGAACAGCTTTTAGCATTAATACCCTTTAAAGTGCTTGCCATGTATGACAGGTGGTTGGGCCTGGAGACATCAGCCAAAACGTAAAGTCGTTTCCAAGGTGAAACAAATTAATATTTTTGATGAAAGATTACAAAGACTTCAGAAAAACATGCACTGATGGATCATTCTCAAGTAAATAAGAAAGTTAATAGGGTTTTGATGTCAGTTTGACTTTAAATAGCTGTCTAGAGAAAAAAGGCTATCAACATGTTTACATGTGCAGCTTCATAATAGATCCCAGCCCGCCACCACCAACCCCACCTTCCACAGAAATATTCCCAGTTTTTGGGAATTTAAAAAGTGAGCTGGGTCATATCAGGAGACAGGAGAACGCTATGGGGTGTGTGAGACATTAACCATGTTTTCATAGCAGCCTCCAGCTAAGAACAGCCTGTCCTTATGTGCAAAAAAACCCTGCCAAATAATAAGGCCCTGGAGAACAGCGCTCTATGCAAACACTTTAAATGCTTCAAGGACAAAAGGTTACATTACAGGCAACAATCAGTGCTAAAATGGCATGCAGCATATACAATGGCAAATTCACCTGCTGAAAGTCTGTAACCTACAACGTTAATATAAAGCACGGCAAGCTATATCTGATCCTGAAATTAGTTAGTTAATATAGCATGATGCTATATTAAAATGGAGGTGTGGAGCACTGGCTCCTCCCCCAAACATTGACCTGACAAGTATGACAAAAATAACTGAACCCATTTTGCGACAGGAGTCACAGGTTGGGGTTTCTAAAAAGCTCTTGGCAACTGAGATGCAATATCAGAAAGCAGGCTGGTGTGAGACACATTACATGATGTGTTTTGTTTGCATCTGAAATGTACACAAACATGCAGAGATTGGCAAACACATGCGTAGACACACAAGCACACACATAACACAATGCTAGTTTAGGTAGTTAGCCTCTGTGCTGTGCTGAAAACAAAGGTAGATGTATATTTATGGTAATGCCAGTAGACTTAGCTGACAGTATTAAAAATATAACAGTGATTACTTAAGAAGCTCAATATCACCCCCCTGTGGATCGTAACTTGTTCAAAACCCTGGATTTGTCTGGAGCAATATTATTGATGTCACTAATATTAGGCTAATATATTCTATATTTTATTGTGCATAATTTATTACTTGGGAGTGAGGTTTAGTGATGAGATTTTTGTTGCAGCTTCCACTAAGCCATTCAGCATCATGAGCAGTTAAGAATTCATCAGCGCACTATGAATTATCCACCCGTTTTCCTGCCTTCAAAGGTTCTTCAAAGGTTAATTTGTTAACTATGAAACACCGTGTTACAATGATTGTATCCGCTTGAGTCAATCGTATAATTACAAGATATCTGTTATCATGATTCGACTATTATTAGGTTTATTTAACTCAATGTCTCCACCTTGTGGCTAATAAAGCATTGCTGGCTTTGATCTGCTATTGAAGGTGAATTGCAAACAAAATATCCTCGCAACTAATGATGACTTTTCCAAAATTCCGTTATTCATAACCATATTTTTAATATTACATGAGTCATGCAAGAGAGGAGACAGTTTGACGTAGCTATTTCAAATGCGAATCAAATGTAATTATGTATTAGCCAATGACTAAACTAAACCAATGCTGAATGATAATAATAATAATCAAAACATCTATGTCATAATTCAGACATATTCATGCCTTATAAAGCTTTACTATTATAAATTGAAATCATAGCCTAATCTACGGGTGTCTTTCGACTCGTTCGTTTTAGAGACAAACCTAAAAAGTATTTTATAACAATATCTAAAGGATGGCTCGTGTATGGTCTTTAATGACAAATCTTCTCATTTCCTTGCAAAACAAACGGGGGGGAAATGTTACCTTTTTATCTATCAAATACAAAATATGCACAACGCTAACGTTAAACGTCCTGATCTGCAAACATCTGATTTCAAGGTTATTCAACTATTCAGTGATTTAAATTGTTGTCTTTATGTATGTCTATCTGGGCTAATGGGGAGGAGTGTTTAGAAAGACTACGTCCTTGAAACAAATAAAAATATATATTGTTATGACCGAAAATCACACAAAAAAAACTTAAAATAAGGTCAGCTGGACGCGTAAAACTGTCTGGGAGAAAAATCTACGGTCAAACAAGATTACCAGCACTATTTTTGAAATTCCAGGCTGTATGATATTTTGGGTCAAACTACGATCTACAGAACCCGCCAACTCCGAAACAATTTACGCGACCGAGGAAGCTTTATAAATCGAAAAAAGAAGTTGGGAATCGACAACCGCCGCGAATAACAAGTTTGGCTTTGAGCGCGACCGTTAGGCTGAGGGAAACTGAGCGCGAGACGGATTTCTGTTTATTTTCAGAGGTTCTCGCGCTTTTGCTCCTGTTTGTTTTTAAATACATGTAATGCACGCTGCTGGCTAGCTATCGATGCTGGCTAGGGTGATGTGATGTCTCCGTGCTGGAAATACGAGTGTGTCAGGATGAACACAGAGGCTTTACAATCCCAAAAGCTCCTCGGTTCTCAACTGGCGGCTCTCCCCTGCCTGTCGCCAAATTTTTCCCCTCGCACACTCCTGTCGTACAAGTAAAAAAATATCCCCGATGTTTCTCACTTACCTTCCGGCTTGTTTTCGGCAGCCATTTCCCCTCCGCGCGCCACATCCTCCTCCTCCTCTTCACGAGCGTTGGGTACCACGCGCGTTCACGCAGAGGACAGCAGCATGAGAAGGGACTGGCGAGGCAGAGGCGAGCCCAATCAGAGCGCACTCACCATTGGCTGTCGGACTATGACTGACCATGTTGTTCTGAAATGGTTTGTGCGAGCAAAGAAAATATCCCCCCCTTCAAATGTCTCTGAGAACCATTGGGTGATATGTTTTGTGTAGGTACACTTTAAGAAGAACCGAACCAATCCAAAGTGAGCGCTCGTGAAATGTTCTCGAGCAAATTAAGAGGCGATGTAAATGTTGTAAGTTGCTAAATGTAAATAGGACTGATAACGCCTTTACATTATGGTAGTTTATGAACGGTATAGCTCACTGATAAGCAACAGGCCACAGAATAGTATTTACGAGTGATGTTTATGTTAACATTACATGAGGTTGTTTAAGAGACCTAAACAATATTTGTTTATTGGGTTTTGTTTATTTTTATGACAGCTAAACCAGTAAGGATTATTAAAATACCCTCTGAGTTATAACAAACACTATTGGTTCCTATTAACGCAACGAGATGAAGACATCGCGATTCATAGGTTAACCTTGAAAATGCAACGTTGCGCTGAATGCACTTTAGCGATGCGATGTGGTGCTGAACGGACAGCTCCACGTGCACTCTGCTCTTTTTGCAGAGGGTTTTCAAGCAAAGTCCCTGTTCTTCCAAAAGCCTTAGTGTAGCTTTAATAGCTAAGCATTGGACACGAGAGTTTTTGATTTACTATTCTAATAGTTTACTAATAGTTTACCCATGCTGTGCCTGTGGTCTAGATCCCATTTGAATTGTCTAGAAAACCTCAAAACTGCATTTAGGGTCGTGGAAGTCGCATTACCCAAGCTGATTAATTATTTGTTAGATTAAGCATTCGGTAATTGTATTGACCGTATAGATAATGGCTTAAATGTTTCTTTGCCCGCAGCGAAAACCCACCATGAAATGTTATCATCAAAGCGTGATCTTTATTGCTTGCAGTAGCTTGATAACATAGGCGCTTTCCAAATTTGTATCTGTTCATTTTCTAAGAGCAAAGTCTTGGAATGTTAAAATATGTTGTATGGCCCGTGAAGAAAACATTTGGACCAGGCAATCAGACAATACAACTGATAATTGACTAAATTAGTTCCCCAGCAGCCTACTTATACGGACAGAATAAAGCTCGATGTACTGTATATATGGAATGTAATTTAGGATTTGTAATCATAGGGGAACCACTTTTAGTGCTATAGCACCATATTTTGTGCTTCAGTGGTTCTTCAGCGGTTCTTTGGGATGACTGTGAGGTGCTATATAGAACCGCTGAAGAACCATACAGGGGCTTAACAGGTTCTTTATACAGAAACGCTGCTATATAGCACCTCGGTCACCCCAAAGAACCTCTGAAGCACAAAGATATGGTGCAGTATAGCACAAAAAGTGGTTCCCCTATGATTACGAGCAAAGAAAGAATCAATTTTTTAGAGTGTAACTCAGAACCATTTTTGTTCAGTAGCCATAGTAAATTTTAATTTGGAACTATTTTAGAGCATTTAACTTGTCAGATCTTAACGTAACGAATCACTTTTGCAACCCATGTCGATACCTGCACTACTGAATGTCCTCGCAAAAAAATATATTGCGAATTCATTCTTATTCATCTAAATGGGTACAAATCCCGTCACTAATAAAAACGTGCACGTAATAAACGTGGACATCGCACTGTAATTTGCCATGTTAAAAGTAACAACTTTTAGTCCAAGTTCCTCTTCCTCCCATACTGCGGGTGGCGCTGGTGAGCTTCGTGAGTTGCAAGCGTGCACACCGAAGATCAGCGTAGTTTGATCTGGCGCTGGGGCGGGGGGAAAGGTGGTAAATATGGCGGCGGCCTTGGAAGAAGATGAAATCGACAATGATGATTATTATTCTCTCTTAAACGTCCGTAGGGAGGTATGGCATTTTCTTGTTTACGGAAAGGTGTCAGATGAGAGTGCCGTAAGGGGAGCGTGAAAGCAGGAACTCAGATATCATACTTTAAAACCAAAATCCGGCAGCATGTCGTTAAGCTGTGGCACATCCAGCACACCGTGACCCTTACTTATCATTGCGTTAATGCAGAAACATTGCTCTATATCAATTAATAAACCAAAGAAATAAATAAAGGCATTACCCTCGCTTCTGTTACGATTGAATCATAAAATTCTGAGCGAACAATTCTAGCAACACTTAATAAGTACCCTCTAAAACTCCTAAAGAGTTTACTTAAACTACAAATCTGTACTTTGAGGGGTCACAGTTTATACGTAAATTGAACAATTTGTGTGATATTCAATCGGTTTTTGTTACTTTGTCTATCTTGAAATCCGATCTTGGGGAGATTCAGCAGATAAGCATCTGTTGAGAAAAATGTCAATGTGTGTTCACAAAAGTCCCTGTTCTGCCGGTCGCTACGTACTTTTTTTTTATAAATTAAAAGTCTTTGTGTGTTTACTTCCCGTCATCGCATTTATGTGTGCGTAGAAAGAGAAACTTTGCAGTTGTGTTTTATGATGAATGACGAAAGAGTTTTATCCTTACATTCAGGCTACGCAGGAAGAGCTCAAGGCATCATATCGCCGTCTTTGCATGTTGTACCATCCAGACAAGCACAGAGATCCAGAGCTTAAGAAGCAGGCAGAACAACTTTTTAACTTGGTGCACCAAGCATATGAAGGTACATTGGTTTTATACATAAAGCCTGATTCTCAAATATGTCCCTGTGGTTTTGTGTCCAAATCAATGGGGGGGGGGGGGGAATGTTGCCAACATTATTCAGAATATCTTCTTTTGTGTTCTGCAAAAGAAAGAAAATCATACAGATTTAGAATGACACGAGGACGAGTACATAATGAAAGAACTCATAACCCACGAATGTTTGATGTTTATGAAATGTGATTTTCTTGTTCAGTGCTAAGCGACCCCCAATCCAGAGCAATCTATGACATATATGGAAAGAGAGGACTGGAAGTTGAGGGATGGGAGGTATGTTGATGATTCAGAAGTCTAATACTTAGCATTAGATACCACAGTGCAATGGTATTTCAAGAAATTCCTTACTGTATTATGGTATATACAGTATATAATGTAACTTGTTTTGCACACATCGATAACTTGTAGGTGGTGGAAAGGAGAAGAACTCCAGCAGAAATTCGTGAGGAGTATGAACGACTTCAAAGAGAACGAGAGGAGAGGAGACTACAGCAAAGGACCAACCCTAAGGTATGACCCTAGTGCCTTCAGGCTTACCCATGTCACCATTAACTTTGTCTTACTGGTTGTTCACATTGTCACTCAGGGGACAATAAGTGTTGGTGTCGATGCAACTGACCTCTTTGATCATTACGAGGAGGATTATGAAGAGATCTCTGCTGGCGGCGGCAGCGCAGTACCTCACTTTGAGATCAACAGGATGCACATATCCCAGTCCATAGAGGTAGACGCATTCTATATCTTAATTTCAGTGTGTACGTTCATAGAGATTTCTTGTGTGAAGTTTTTGTACTACAAATGTAACTCGTGATTGAACAAGTCTTGTTTGCTGTCCACAGGCCCCTCTGACAGCCTCAGATACAGCCATTCTCTCTGGCTCTCTTTCCACACACAACGGCAATGGTGGCGGAAACATAAACCTGGCCCTGCGACGGGTCACCTCTGCTAAAGGCTGGGGAGAGGTGAGATTTCAAAGGTGAATAGAGTCAATTGAGTTGCATTATAAAAAAAAACTGAGCATGATTAATACATGTTTATACAGGTTGAGTTTGGGGCAGGAGACACGCATGGCCCTCTTTTTGGGCTGAAGATATTCCGTAATTTGACTTCACGCTGGTAAGTCCAGCACGTTCCACTATCATATATTTATTTATATTATGTATGCTTTACAAAAACAATTTATATCTTTATATCTATATTTTTCAGCTTTGCGACGGCTCAGTGTGGCATGCAGTTTTCATCCCGCGGTGTACGGCCGGGTCTCACTACTATGATTGCACGCCATCTGGACAAAAACACTATGGGCTATTTACAGTGGCGCTGGGGAACTCAGTCTTCCATGAACACCAGCATCGTCCGGGACACCAAAAGCAGTCATTTCACCTTTGCTGTCCAGGTTGGTTGCTTTATTGTACAAGCTGGTTTTTCCTCTTCATGCTTGGACAGATCTTACTCTGTTGTTGTACTTATTAATTTCTTTATCACAATAGTTGGGAATTCCACATACGTTCATTATGATGAGCTACCAGTACAAATTTCAGGATGATGATCAGACCAAGATCAAGGGCTCAGTCAAGTATGTATACTCTTCTTTGTTGCTTTTCCTTTTTGTGTTTTCTAAATTGTATATAAACTTGGTTCATTTATTGCTATGTGTGGATAGTTTGTGTTAAAGTGATAGTTACTCACCCCTTTGTCATTTCAATCATGTATGACTTTCTTTCTTACGCAGAACACAAAAGAAGATATTTTGAAAAATGTCGTTAACTGGACCCCATTCACTTGCGTTGGTTTTGTGTCCATACAATAGAAGTGAAAGGGGGTCCAGTGCTGTTCGGTTACCAACGTTCTTCAAAATATCTTCTTTGGTGTTCTGCGGAAGATAGAAAGTCTTAAAGGTTTGAAATGACAAGAGGGTGTGTAAATGATGACAGAATTTTTATTTTTGGGTGAACTATAACTAATGGCAATGATGTCTGCGTTATGTTGCATTGCAGGTCAGGGTTTTTCGGTACCGTGGTGGAATACGGCGCTGAGACTAAGATCAGTCGTCACAGCATCCTGGGAGCTACCGTCAGTGTTGGAGTACCTCAGGGCGTGTCCCTCAAGATCAAGTAAAGCACGTTTATGATTTGAGGATGTTTCCCGTTTGTGGTTTCTCAATACCTCTGAATCACTGCTTTTGTCTCTTGTGTCTCAGGTTGAACAGAGCCAGCCAGACGTACTTCTTTCCCTTTCACTTAACGGACCAGCTTCTACCCAGCGCTGTTTTTTATGCCACGGTCGGACCCCTTGTGTTCTACTTGGCCATCCAGAGGCTGGTCATCAGGCCTTATGTTCGTGCACATCAGGAGCAGTAAGCCTTTTAGCTGATGACATAACATTGTCCACTTATTTCATTTCATTGGCTTTCAAGGGCCAACTGTCATCCTAACATTATTCTGCAGTGTTTAATTCCCCTTCAGTTCGAATAACACAGGCGACTGAAATAAATGCTGGTGAAACCAAGTACAAAAACAGACGTTGAATCAGCAGTGAATGTATTCTCTTTTATTTAGGGAGCTTGAGAAACAAAGGGAAAGCTCGGCCTCAGACATCGCCAAGAAGAAGCAAGAGGCAGAGACTGCCGTGAGTTCATAACTTCTAAATACACTGCAAATAATTTATAATGCATGGCCGCTTAAAGTTGCCATAACTTTTTGTCGCAGGCGTTTTGTGTTCAGATAGAAAAACAATGAGTTAGCATAAGGCTATCTTTCCTATCTGCACATCAGTCCCAGTGTCACAGTGATGAATGCGTGCGTACACTACATGCATATACAAGCAGTATTATTTGAAATCGCTTTTCACTGTAGGTTCTGCTGATGCAAGAGTCTGTGCGTAGAATTATCGAAGCGGAGGAGTCCAGAATGGGTAAGACCCAACAGCGTGTCTGCGATCAATAGCATTGGCAATGATTTGAATTGGATTGTCAAGTGAAGATCACTGACTCGGTCTGCTTTTATATTAGGTCTGATCATCCTCAATGCCTGGTATGGCAAGTTTGTGACAGACAACAGTCGTAAACACGAAAGGGCGAGGGTCATCGATGTAACGGTGCCTCTTCAGTGCCTAGTGAAGGATTCTAAACTCGTTCTCACAGAAGCTTCTAAGGTAAAGCACAGTTGTGTTCGCTTTGTGATGCAACATACAGGATGCAATGAATTCTCAAAAGGATTTCTGGATTTTAGTTTTAGTTTCCTCTTGTCCCTGTTTCCTCATCTTAATGCCTGATTTCCCCCGGAGATTATTTATAGTCAAATAAAATCAAACATTTAATGTGTGGGAAGTATATGCATGTTCAGTGACGCTGTAGATATTAATTGGTTGTTTGTGCATGAATGTCCTCAGGCTGGTTTACCGGGCTTTTACGACCCCTGTGTAGGCGAAGAAAAGAGCCTGAAGGTGCTGTATCAGTTCAGAGGTGTGATGCATCAAGTTCTATGTGGTGACACAGAAGCACTCAGGATACCAAAACAATGTGAGTACAAACTAGAAATTCAGCATTTATTTTAATGCACGTTATCTTGACTTCATGATGAGAAATGCATTCCTGTGTTAACCAGCGGTAAAGATTAATGTTGCCCACGTTCGTAATTTAAAACTATGTTTTTTTTTGTATTTCCTTTCCTCTGTAGCCCACAGGATTGATAATGACAATTAGGAACATGTATCTGTCGAGCTGAACGGGACAACTAGGAACGTGTAAAAGACTTATGAGACACAGTTTTTCTGGAGTAGAGCCCTGGAAAAGCTCTGTGCCCTTGAAAGTCTTCATATATCTATTTATCCTTAATTTTGTGCTGTTTTAAATATTATTCAAAAGTATGTTTGATATTTAGAACAGTTCATTTACATCCTTAAATAAAATTGAAAGATAAAGAAACAAAGAAAAAATGCTAAAAGTTAAATATCAGATGTACTCTTTTTGTTTGGTAGACCCCATTTTTAAAATAGATGCTCAGCCCCCCCCCTCCAAAATAGTGAATCCATGTGAACTGTACTGGAGCATCTCTAGACCACAACAGTGCCTGTAATCAGCACTCAATAGAGAGCGCTATTTCACCCGCATTACAACAGAGAAAAACCATTGCTGCTCGAACCAGCTCACTGAATCCCACAGGAGATGGTATTCCCCAGCTGTTAGGCCTCTTTCTATGTCTGACTTTTTTAACACCAGCGTCCCAATCCCAATTTTGCTAAATAAAGTGTTCAGGAGGCAAAGCATGTTGCTGCCCATACTAAGATTAGTAAAACCCTTGCCTGTTAGCTTTTAACAATGTCTTCAGATAGCATGCATTATTCCTCACTCCCTTGAGTGGATGTCATTTGGACATCATGTCTTTCTTCGTCGGCAGTGTCAAAAGAATTGAAGAGGCCAATGCACACAATGTACGGTATTGTCTGTAGGGCTTGTCTCCCACCTTGTGTTCAAAGACTTGAATAGCAAGGAAAACATTGTAGTTTTATGCAACACCACCCTTAAATCCTGCATTTTAGTGCCATACGTCACACGTACTTCTCAGATCTATGCCCTTACAGTCTTTTAGTTGATTTGAGCTTTTTGATGCCTTTTTGGTATTTTGGGATGTATATGCAAGAACATTTATTTGCTGTAATGTTGAACAATTGATTCCTAATTTGAGAGACTGGCTGTATGGCATCTCGTTTCTGGTTGACTCTAATTTATATGAAATGTCAATTCTGCAGACTTGCAGATGTTAAAAGGACTATACATGTATATCTGTAATTGCTGTCTGGAGTGTTAGTATTGTTATACTAACGGCCTACCACATGCAGCAGGTATAGACAGGTATGTCATTTTAAAATAAAGGAACCATGGAAATGTACGTATGTTGTACTTTACCCAACAGAAAGATTTATTCAAAAGTTATATCAGAAAAAAACATGTTATTGGGCAGAAAAAATATTTACACAAATCTTTACAAAACATACGGTAAATCTCAGTTTTAACTTTGTCATGTTTCTGATTGTTTTGTCTACCTGTTTTGAGGAAAACAAAATCAACACGGTCCCCAAACGTTAAAGCAGTTCTACGCCTAAAAGATGTTTACTGCTGCTGGGTCTTAAGGCCATACTACATTGAGAACTGTATCTTTGGAGATGCGTGTGGCTACATTTGCCCTTCACTTTACGGCGTAAAGTCAGAAGCTCTCTATGAGCTCTTTGTAATTTAAGCTTCATTCTTTTAATCACTTTGCATTTGGCCTGTAATCTTCTCTGTAGCCACATGTTGGTATCTAAAACATCAAAGAGACGGGCTTTGGTTCTGCATGGATCCAAAATGGTATAGGTGTGGTCTGTGGCTGATAAATCCTGTGAAAATTAAATAATAAGAAAGATGCATAAATGTGACAAACACAACTAGAAAACGGAGCTGTTTGTAAGCTTGAACCTTCACCTTTGTAGTTTGACAGCAAGACTCTTCATTAATGTAAGAGACTGGTTGAGCATCCTTGTGCATCTCCAATCGCTGAGTGTCCTCAACGAAAGAGCACTTTCTCTCGCGTCCAATGCCATCCAAGTTATCAGCAGAATGAAAACCTGTTTTTAGTCTCTTATGAATCGTCTGCTGGTGAAACAAAAATGACAATGAATACCATATGAGCAGCACATATTTTTCTGTTTTTCAAGCTGTTACTGACCTGTCTTACCTTTGCATCCCGAGGTAGGATATTTCTGAAGAGAGTTGGTACAGCGTTCCACAACAGATTTTTGCGGTTTCCGAAACCACTAAAACATTCTGGGGTGAAATGTAGGGAACAGACGACCATGTGTTTCTTTGGATGAAAGTTGTCACGCCCGATATTTTCTAACCATTGTTTAAGAACTGATGGTTTACTAAAAGGAAATCTGTCAAGAGATAAAGATAAAATGTTCCGATTAACTTACATTCTAGTGCGAAATATAGAAATCTTTATTAAAATACTTTCAAATTATTATGATATCGAGGTGTCTTATCATTACGTACCTGTGAAAAGTTATCTCAGGATTTTTGCTTTTGTACCTACTGGTGCAATTAAATGCAGAACAACTTTTAGGCATTTTGCCCCGAACAAAAATGGCGACTATCGTGCCCCGCAGTGTCTCAAATTGATTAAAACATTCTTTAATCTGTTAATTGTAATAATACTACTCACTTATATATTACAATACATATCTTTAAAAAGCGTTTCTTAATTCGTTAAATCAGAATTTTGTATAATATACTAAATTATGTTTAAGCCTGTTTATGTTTTTTTCGGTATTGAGCCATATGTCTTTCAAAATAAAAGTCTCTCAGTGTTTCAACTGCATGAGCGTTTAAAAGTATTCAGTCATTAATCGTCCGTAAAGGTTTTTCCACAGGTCCACGATACGTTTTATTTTCATTTGGGTGTAGGCATATTTTACCGTCTATTTCTAAAGTACGGTTGGTTTACTTTTATCAACGCTTTTTCTGAGGTGTTTTGTTGAATGGATTAACCGTATGCTGATAGAAACTATATAGAATTATTTAAAAACTGCATTCAAAATGTATCATTAGTTTTTGTGTTTGTGCGATGCTGTGCGGTGCTTTTTATTTTTAGTCACATTTGATCTATCCGCACATGATAATGGGCGTGGTCTTACAACCCATCAGATGCGTCAGATGAGCCGTGGCTGTAGAAGCGAGTAAAGAGGGGGATGGGGAGGATTGTTTTTGTGTTGCATTCCTGCAGTGTGTTTGACCTTTGACCTCGTTGTTGTGTCCTCCTCGTCTTGCATTCCAGAGTGAGGATTTCCTGCAGTATGCCAAAGGCGCTAGTAGTGGCTGTCGGGGCTCGCCTGTTCTGTGCCCTGTCTGTGTTTACGACTATTTGACCAGCAATACGTTACTGAAAAACTATCTGGACTGCGTGCACGTTGCTGCTGCTGCTGCTGCAAGAACTGATCCCCTTTTTTATCAAGACGTGCGAGTCCAGGGCGAAAGCGCAAATACATTTTCAACTTGAGAGTGAGAGGATATCAAAGACCTTACAGCTAGCCTAGCACGCTAGCGGGCTTGCAGTATATCACGCACACGTTTCATATCCGCCGATTTGAGCAGAGGCTTCTGTATTAAACCCACACCCGCGAGACAACGTTGAGGAAATGAAGGACAAACAAAAGAGAAAGAAGGAGCGCACATGGGCAGAGGCAGCTCGCATGGTAATATTTTCGTCATTTTATTGAATTATAGCGTTTTAATCCCCGTGCGTGGGGTTTAGGGTGTTGTATGGGAGCTGCGAACAAAGCTGTCTCGCGAAGGGCTCGAGTTGTTTTCGGGTTGGACACTTCACAAACCGCAGCCGCGGCGCTTGGTAGCTGGAGGGAGTAGGTGTTTCAAAACTCAGCGTTTGACTTTGCGTACATCTGGTTTTTCAACCAATGTACCAAGATTTGCCTTGTTGACAGCATAAGCATGCATTTCTAGTGTTTGTGTCCCCTTTGAATGAAAGAGCCCGGCTCGCTGGTAGCCTAGCGTATTAGCAGCTCTGCCTGTTTGACCCTTTGTTTGCGGGGCTTCTTTCACGAACTGAGGGCAATACGTAAAATACAGTCTTTCTGTGTAAGACATGATATATGTTGTCTAGTAAAGGCCAGATTTAACAAATCTACATCATCTTGTGCATTGGATTTCTTGTTTTAAACAGTGGTTGATGGAAATGTAGGCCGTGTATTATATACCGTCCGTGATCCATTGACGTGTATAAACAGAAAAAAATGAACATGTAACGTTAATACGCGTTTAATGTATAATATCTGTAACACACAGAATTTTAATTTCAAAGCAATGCATATGTTTATGCACCCAGTGACGACAAAACAACTGCATTATTATTTTCAATGTTGGTTCGTATGTATATGAAATTGGTATGTGCTGCTGTAGATCTACAGAATATACTGCTACATGTGAATGATGCATCCTGCGGTTTTTCATCAATGTATAGATGGTTATTGTTTACGTGATCTGCCTCTTCATGGTTTCTTTGTGCCATTTAATTCAATGTAAAATTTGTCTAATTTTTTGTACAATAATGTGTTGACATGTTTAAAGGGATTTTACCCTTTGTATGCCTGACTTGTGGTCCTTTATGTTAGAGGTATAAAAAGACATAAACAGTGTGTCACGGTACCCTATAAAAGCTCTCCATCATTAGACCTTATAACAGATAAAAGTGTCAAAGACTAATTATGTCATTTGCAGTTGAATTCTGGGGTTTCAATCAATTTTGGGTGGTTAGAGTCATCATCTCTTTCAGGTCTTTGTGTTTCTTCCCATGACAGGCTAGCTCTTTATTTGTGATCCACCCAAAGAAAGCAAGGCGGCCATTGCTTCAATTTGGCTAAATTAGGAAAAAATATCTGAATAGCTCATGACAGCATTATCTGATGAAAGTAGATTTTTTTATTTTAGAAGTTTGGGTGTGGATCACTTGTGCTTGGCAACCATCACCGCTCATATTATTAAAATCCTGTAATATGAATTACTCAAAACTGAAATGTCTTTTTATCACTGGAAGGTTGCCAGCCCAAGTAATACCACCACCCAAACAAATTTCAGACTGCTCTTTTGCAGGTATCACATGAATTTAAGAGACTGGTGAAGCTGGCATGGACATGTCTGGAACGAAGGACAGGTACCATGTTTGGAACCGAAGAGAGATAGTCACTCACCAGTTCCTCTTATGGTGATGGGAGACGCGGGCATTAGGGCAAACTGAAACCCGCCAAAAAATTCTCAAGTGCATAGAATGCAGGCAGACACAACCTATATTCAGTTTAAGGGACATTGGTGCACATTCTTCAGTAGAATCTCCATGATGTCTGTAACATTAATGAGTAAGAAGTCTCAATGAGCATTCCAGCATTATTCAATAACTTAAACAAAAAGTAGCGGTGTGAAATGACAGCTCTGGGAACCATTTGTCCTGTAAAGGTGTAACCAAATGCTTAGCTTCTAGGCCAATGAATATCAGATTATCTTGATGATATTCTTTGCTGCAATGGGATGTGTCAAGCAAGCATGCCACCTATGAGAATGCATAAATGTAAGAGAATGTGAAGCTACGCCACGCCGTGTGAATGTTGCGCCATCTTGGGAGGATCGCTGCTAGTGCATTCAATGCAGTGTTTTGTTTTTCTTGTTTGATTAGGAAATCTATCTATGGTAGGTCGGTCTTGCTGTGTTAAAAACTGCAATAGCATTACGCAGAGTCGTTCAGGAAAAGGCCCTGGTTCTTTCACTTTCGATTTCTCCATATATCAAACAAAGCAACTAACGGTACATATCAAAACAGTAATAGCAGTGAGTATGAACCTCCCAAGATGGCGGCGACACTGCAACATAGGGCATGACGTCTGCTGCACATTCTCTATTTTAGTGTGGGATTTTTTTTGTTCACCACTCTTCCTTCCTTGCGATTAATGTTGTGGCTTTCTTGCTAAATTATAAAGGCAAGAAAATTTGGTTCTCATTAGTTCTGTTTTTTTTTTGTCATTTGACAGGATTTGAGTGGAGCCGTGGTTTGTTTTTTGTGGCTCATTTTTGCTAGTTTCATTGCACCCTCTTGGAATAAATCTGGTGTTTCTGGAAACGAGAAACTATACTAATTTAAATGAGAATGCAGTGAGCCTTTTTCTAGATCAATTTAAACCTTTGTTTGTAACCTCAACTCCTTGTTCAGTCTGATGTGTCTTTATTCCAGAGATCTGTTAGATGGTGCACTTTGAATAAGACACAGCTAAAAAGATAAGCTTTGTCCTTTGTTCTGTAGCACAGACAGGTCTCCTATTGTGTTTATTAGCTGTTTTGGAGAGATGTTGGCACCAGACATTCATCTCTATTGTCAGAAAACCAAGTCACTCATTTAATTTTATTCCACATACATTTTAGAAATAATGTCTGCTCTCTGAATTGTAGTGGTGTGTAATATTTCCATTCCCTTTGGCACAACAAAATCGCTTTCATGGGAGAAATAGACTCCGTCTCCAGAAGCAATGCATAAATGCACCATTTCTTTCAATTGCATTACGTACACACGAGCCTTGGTGCCTACTAGGCAGTACTGTGTTATAAATAACTAGGATGTCTGTCGTGCAATACATAGGCCTAGTAGTTTGTTTACTTGAAGTTCTCACAGTCTAACTTTTTTCGTAGCTCCTTGTACTGCTTTGTTGCAGGAAGTGCACCTGGCATTCTATGAATAAATGTGTCTAGATAGTGTTGTTCCATTTCCTGTTTCGATGTCCTTGGTTCTAGATTCAGATAGTGGATGCAGTACGTCCCATTTATGCCACCAAAGAGGCCAAAGGGTTGTCTCGTGCGCTAGGCCAGGATGGAACTTTTATAATAGCAGCTACTTTTTGAGAATTTTTTTAGCCAAAATAGTGTGCAGATTTCTTATTTCTGAAATCAATTGGAAAAGCTGTGAATCGTTAATACTGTCTTAAAATAAACGTTAAAAAAAAACACTTAAATCATACTTCAGAAAGTTACTTGATAAATTGTACAGGTGTTGATTTCATTTGTTGTTGACTGCTTGCAGGTTCTGGAGAACTTTTCTGATGCCCCAATGACCCCTAAACAGATTCTGCACGTTATTCAAACAAAGGGACTTAAAGAAATGAGGTATGGTGGAAATTAATTGAATTTACGGTAATAGACATGACATATTTACATGGACATATTTTTGCTTGAAAACAGAAGCCATTTGTTAGAGATTAGTTGCCATGTTGATTCCATTAACAATGCGCTTAATGGTGTAAAGAGTTTCGATAATCATGCTGTTTTGTATTTCTCTGTTTTTCTCAAACCTCCTCCATCACAAAACAGAAGGTAAGATGTATTCATTTTACCACTGAAGCCTTAAAGTCTGACCTCACTTTCTTCTTCTGCTACACTTATACATTTTTTTTCTCTCTTCTTCCTCCTGTAGTGGCACAGCCCCACTGGCCTGTCTGGTCACCATGCTTCACTCTCAGGTCAGAGGAGACCGAGTAAAGAACAGTATTTTTTTCAAGCTGCCTGGAAGGATGAGTCTATTTACCTTGAAGGTAAAGACACAGCAAATCTGTCCTGCACTGGCTTTATACCATAAACATCCTCACCCTGGTTTAGACACAGAATTACGATTGCATGACATTGACCGCACAAGTGCACAAAACATATTCTTATGACTGTCTGTATCCCACAGAAAAATGCCCTACAGTGGACAAAGAACCCGTCAGCAGCCGAATCTGGAGATATGGCAGGAACCCCGACAGCATCCACCGCGACAGTTGGAGCAGCAGAAGGGGCGGAGCAGGAGAGCTGTGACTCCACAGAAACAACTGCTGCTAGTGGTGAAAATGATGGTTTGTGGACTTCATTCTTTTCTTTTTTTTCTGCTCCCCCCATTGATTCATTCTGCATATTTTGCAGTGAAGGAAAAAGGCTTTTAAATTAAAGAAGCTTATATAAACTGCTCTGGAAGGTAGAGAGACCCATCTTTTTATTTAAAAAAAGCTTTGATTCCAAATGGTGATTAGCATTAAATACCCTGAGCTTAAGTAGCATGTAGTGCCTGAGAGACATTGATTTCCTTTTTTGCTTAGGATGTGTGTGTTTCCATGGATACCATAGCACATGACACATCCAGCAGTGACCTAGATGAGGGTATTTTAGAACGTGTATTTGTGTGTGGTATGAAAGAGTATAAGCGATATGACGCCTGACATGGGTGTGTTGTCACATTTACTGTTTTACATATTCATGAGAATTAAAGATTCCTTTCTTTTTTGACAGATAGCAAAGACTTATGCATTAAAACAACAAAGTCAGATATAATGACAGTTTGCTACCATGTTTGTTCTTTCTTTTTGGCAAATTGCTTGTGATGTTTTATCGTGCATATGTTCGCAGATTGTTTATCAGATGTTTAGCTAAAACATCTGATAAACCATATGCCATATTTCAAGTAAATATTTATTTATTCTGTCACTTGTCAGAACTAGTGCTATTTCCCAAAATGTGCGTTTTAAATGACTATATGCGTTCGCTGCCTTAGGGAATACTAGCAAACATCTTACTTATGTCTCCCAACCTATTTTATAAATGCTGTAACGTTAAATGTTTGATAGGTCATATGGTAACATATTTAAATTTCCTACATTTAGCTCATCTACATTGAATCTGGTTCTATGCTACTATAATATGCTTCAACTTTACTCTATTATGTCCTGTCTTTTTGCTGTTTTTATCCAATATTGAGAGAAGTTTTGTATTTAAAACACTTTTTATTCATACTATTTTATTACTAGTGTAGCAGAATTTTATTCGATGTAGGTTCATTATCACTTGTTTCAGGTGCCAGGAGTAGGACTCGCCCTCTGTGCTGGATTTTAACAGTGTGATGTGAATCATTTTAAATAAAATTTGCTAAGCGTGGATGATTGACAGGTGCTTTGCTGGTTTCCTTTTATTCTTCTAGCCTCTGTGGATGAGACCTCCTCCAGTGCATCTTGCTCCACAGAACCACTACAGACCAGACTGAGTCGCTCTTCACAGGTACCTGCAGTGCCTAACTTGACCTTTTACCATGAGTCAACACCATCTAATTCTTACACGCAGGACCCTTCAATGCAGGACTTCCATTATCGCCTTCATCATTAAGCACAGCACTTGACTCCTCGGAACATTAGTCATGAGTACATCCTCTCACAGAATGCATGATGTCACTGTGTGAAAATGATTCATTGGTGTAGTGCAGTTGATGTTGTGAGTCAGATCAAGAAAAGCCCAAAGACTAAGAACAAATTTTTATGACTAAGACCTTTTGTGCTCGGGTCAGAGAATTCCTTAGTGTCATAATGTCGGAGTCAAATCTTGTCACTTGTTTTTTTTATAGGTGCATTTACTGTAAATGTAATCTTTGTCCTTGCTCTTATTGGCTGCTTTGGGTGTGTCTGTAAAATGGACAGTTTTTGTGACTGTATGGTTTGGTTGCTTTGTACAGATTAAATTTAACTCTATTTTGGAATACATAAAAGTACACATATAATGCTAATTTACTACACTTGTTAGGATAGATACAATTTAATATTAGAGATATGGAACAATGAGATTTAAGTACTAAATTGACAGAACCTTCACCCTATAACAAATCACTTCCGCCCAGCTTCTTGTTTGCATAAATGAACATTTCTCAGCTTTGATGCTTTTACTGCATGGTCTGATATCAATCCCACAATCCCTCTGTGTAAGCCAGTCACTTAGCTCCCATAAGAAATGAATTCACTCTGTGACAGTGGACATGTGAGGTTACTCGCTGTCCTTTTCTTTAGAGCTCTGTGCATAACATTTTTATAAAGATCATCTCTTTGTTAAGAATAAACAACACTCTCAGCTTTTGTCAGACATCATATTTGTTTCCATCCAAGCATCTTCTCAAGAGCATGCTGTTGTTTTCCATGTCTGTGGCAGGACCTGTGTCTGTGTGTGTACTTCTCACATTTATTTCTCCCATCTCTTACAGTCAGGCAGGCAGAGGAAGAAAGCTGTGATGATGCCCCGTGTAGTGCTCACTCCTCTCAAGGTCAACGGGGAACACGTCCCATCAGGTTATGATAGCTCTTTTCTTGCTCGTCCTTCCTCCTCCTTTTCTGTTTTTCCCCCAACTCTGCAGTGGTTTGTTTACCTGCTCCCTCTCACTGTGGATGCTCTTAAATCTCAGTGGCCTGACACTGTTTGTAATTTTATGGACTGACACTCTCTAATCATTTATAGTGCAGTTTCCTGAAGGGCAGTTCCCTCCTGTTGGCCGCCTTTTCTTTTTCCGTTGGTTAAGTTTGCACTAAAAACAGCATCTTTTCTAGAAGCCACTGACGTATTTGTCACTTGAACGTCAACACCCCTCAATGTGCGAGCAATGTTTCTGGTTTGTCTTGTTAGCCCTGCACTGTTACCCTTGGATATCTGCTTTGCATTTGCACCTTAGAGATATACATTCACCCCTCTTCCTCTTAATCTTGTGCCTTGGGATATCCATCCCTTTGATGTTTGTGTTTCACGCACATGCCAAATCTTTGCCTGTCACTTTGGCCTCTGTAGTGCAACTAGTCTTCATGCCTCAGCTGCCCAACCCGCACTCACTCGTTCTCAGAGTCTTTTAAGCCTTCATCCCCCCACCTTTACCCTCAGGAGCAGCGGGGAGGCGCAGGGAAGGCTCTAGGGGGGGTCCAGCCCCCACTCTCCGTACCCGCTCCGAGCTGGGCTGGAAACGCACCCAGCACTTCAAGAGCATGCGGGGCCTTCGTTCAGGTACAGAGGATGAAAACCCAAGGACCCATATAGTAAAAACCTCCCCCAAGCTTCTTGCTCTTTACTGTCCCCTAGAACAGGCATTGTTAGGGAATTCTCCTCACCTGCTACAGGTATTACGTTAGAATAGCTTAATAGGACACAGAATAGCCAACTAAGGAGAAACAATGCCCCAGTCATGAGTAGTCTAGCATTTGGACATCTGAAGAAACAATGTATTAGACATGCTTGAGTTAATTTTAAAGCTTATTTACAGTGGATGGTTTGTTTTATGCTGTTGAGTTGCTATGTGAATCTTCTGTGGGACTTGTTTCTTTCTGCAAGTGTGCAATGTGTGTTGAATGCTCAAAAAAAGATCAACTGTGACAGATTTTCAAACATAAAGATATCAATGTATAGCAGTATCAGTAATAGTTCTATTGTTTACCCAATTGCTTCTATTAAATTTCACATCAGGTTTGTGTACTACAGAGTACAAAATGTCATTGCAGTTTTTTGTTAGTGTACTAAGATTTTATTCTCTACAGTCATACAACACTAGCTTAACAAGCAAGTGTGTCTAAATTACCTTTAAGTGTTGTTAACGTTTGTTAGTAAGCATTGTGTTTATTAATTTGAGTCTCTCAAGCCTGTTGCAAAGCTCATTTAATATAAAAATTCAACAGCTAATGTGGGACTCAACATAGCAAATAACAGCGCTCCATCATCTGTTTGTGCAATAACGAGTACATTTTATATGCACTAGTATTGAATGCATATGATTTCTGACCTGTGGAGATACTCCGTAGATCTCATTTAGCAACCAGTTTTATACTTAATGCAGGACTGTATTTACAGGTCCAATGAAGAGAAACCGAGGCGGTGTAGAGGTGGATTTTGAAACTCCTGGCTCCATTCTGGTCAACACCAACATTCGTGCTCTCATCAACACACGCACATTTGCTGCTTTCCCATCTCATTCTCAACAGCAACTTCTTCAGCTTCTCCCAGAAGTGGACAGACAGGTATATGTTAAACATTTTACTTCTCTTTTTCTGTAAAATAGTTTTTTAAAATGTTTTTATTACTGTTGGATTGTAATGTGTAGATTGGCCCAGATGGACTTGCTCGGCTAAGCAGCTCAGCACTCAATAATGAATTCTTCACTCATGCCTCTCAGAGCTGGAAAGAACGGCTAGCTGAGGGTGAGTCTTACTGTTTGTAGACATTGAAAAATATATACGGCTCTGTGCAACTGTAAGTAAAATAAACTTTTTTGCTTAATTGAAGGTGAGTTCACACATGAGATGCAGGTTCGCTTCAGACAAGAGATGGAAAAGGAGAAGAAAGTAGAGGCATGGAAGGAGAAATTCTTTGAGGAGTACCATGGTCAAAGGTTTGTGTCCATGAAAAAAAATGCAATTTCAGTTATTGTAATGAAGTTCTGGAGATTGTAAAATTATATCTTTTAATTATAGCATTCTGTTTCGTTTGTTTCTTTAGGTCTGGCCTGACTAGAGAGGAAGCATTAAAGCTCACAATGAGTGATGCAGGAGATGTTGCAAGTGCAGTCCCAGACTCTGATACTGTGCCAGTGGCTGCACCCAAAAGACGAAGTGTTGGAAGAAGACGGAGGGAAGGCCGAATCAGACGCCGCTCACGGGCTGACCTCAGACGCAAGGCTCGACGCACACTTTGCAAAACAGCAGCTGCCCCTGTACCCTCAGCAGAACCAACAGAGAGCACTGCAACTACAGATGTTGTACCATCAGTTGAATCGCCAGTCCCAGAAGCCACAGCAGTTCAGGGAGAAGTGATTCTCCAAGCAGAAATTGGACTGGAAAGTCCAGAAGAAAATCTTTCTGTAGAGGCGGTCCCCTCCCCTGTTCCCATACCTACCCCTCCTCCAGCCTCCACAAGCTCAACCTGCGATGAACCAGAAGCAGAACCAGAACCAGAAACTTCCACACGCCTGATGCCTGAAGTGGCCGAACCAGCTGTTGCCTCCACATCTTCTCCTTCCTCATCCTCCTCTTCAACATCGTCATCCTCGTCCCCCTCTTCCTCTCCCTCCTCTGCGTCAGACAGACAGGCCTTTGCTGCAAGTTCAGACTCCTCTTCTTCATCTTCCTCCTCCACAGCTGCAGTTGCCACAGACCCATTGGATGACGGGGCTTCGGTCATTACCACTGGCACAGCAGGCACTGGCACAAGCAGTAGGGAGAGCAGCCCGGCAGCCAGTCCCTCCACAGCAAGCCCAGCCATTCAGCTTAAAGAGCAGAAGAGAAGGCCAGACGAGTCCCAGGCCTTCACCAGCTTTCCCGAGAAAAGGGCGCGGCTGGATGAGCGTCAGTCCTTTCGTAACACAGTTGACTGTGTGTACTCAGAAAAGCCCCAGCCTACAACAGAGGAACCCAAGGTCCCGCCAATCCGGGTATGGTGAACTAATACGTTTATGCTTAATACGTTTTTGTTTAATATCTTCATTGTTGTAATTCATTGTTTGAATAAATGTTCCTCAGTGTCTCATTAAGTATGTTTCACTCCCTCTTCACTAGATACAGCTGTCCCGGATCAAACCGCCGTGGGTCAAGGGGCCAACGTACCAAATCTGTCCCCGCATCGTCCCCCCCATCGAAGGGTCGCGGCGCTCTGGGACAGGGGCGCGCACCCTTGCGGACATCAAGGCCCGTGCGCAGCAAGCCCGTGCCCAGCGGGAAGCCGCTGCTGCTGTTGCAGCCTCTGGCGATGGGGGAGGGCCAGGGGGGAGCGGCCCGGGGGGTGGTACTGGGATACCGGATCGCTCCAGTGGGAGGCGTTCGAGAGAGCACCCGGGTCCCATTGAACCTGGAGGAGGAGGAAGACGAGGAGGAGGAGGAAGAGTTGACGTGGAGGAGCAGGAATCGCCTGCGAGCTCTCATTCGTCTGGAACACAACTACAGCTATCCAGTGTAGATTCAACAGACCAGCCTCAAGGCTCCACTCCACTAACTATGCCGTCTCCATCATCTGTGTCTTCAAACCCATCTCTGCCACCGTCAGAGTCTTCGAAAACTCTTACGCTATCACCACCTGCAACAGACAGTCCTGCTTTCCAGGACCAAGTTGAGGAGGTTTGCGGAGTGGAAGAGGTTACTGCCTGCCCAAGTGACAAAGCCTCCGAGCAGACCTTAGACACCCCAGTGCCTACGCCAAGTGAGCCAGAGTCTTTTTGCAGTCACCAAGATGGGAGAGGTGAGGAATCAAGTGAGAGTGGAACGACTACCCCTGTCTGTACCTCATCATCAAAAGATGCCGTTTCCCTAGTGCCCACCTCTATACCAGACTCGCTGCCAAGATTTGGTGCCCAGGGTGTGGATGTCATCAGGACCCTGGCTGCTGCTTCTCAACCCTGGGAGGGTGAACAGAATGGTGCTGAGCACCAACCAGGGACAACTGGAGTTATCCAGCATGGCTCAGACTTGAAATTTTCCAAAGAGACACTTGTTACAGCCCGAAACGGATGGGTAGAAAATAGTGAAGAGCATTCTGTGAGAGAGGGGTTGTTAAATGAACATAAAAATGGAGGTAGTGATGCTGATGTCAATTATGAATTGTCCTCTCTACCTTGTCTGCCAAGTAATTCTGCTGAGGAAGACACTGGAATGCACAGTGATTCAACAGAGACCGCATCAGACTTTGAAAATGAAACTCAAGAGGATGAATCAATAGACTGGCACGAAACACGAACAGATGGTAACAGCTTGCAAGCTCACAATACAAAATCACAGAATCAACCTGTCATTCAGACCTCAAGGTGGCTTTCTTCATCGACGTTAAATCCTCCTCAGCACCAGCAACCAGTCATACAGGCCCATGTGTCTAACCCCACCCATACTCAGACTGTCATTCAAGCTCGCTTCCCTAATGGTTTGCCAAATCAGCCAGTCATTCAGCCTCAAAAGCCCCACACAGTTCGTACCCCTGCTATAAACCATGCACAGGATCAGACTGCCACCGTGTCCTCGCAACCATATCTGACACAAGTAGAAAGGGACCAAAGCCGAAATCTACATTTGAATGATAACAGCAATGGTGGCAAGATGTTTGTCCTGACAGAGGATGAAACCAGACTTGTTAGCAGAGGCCCTTTAGATGATTTTGGATTAAAAAATTCTGCACTTCCGCCAATTGCCAGAAGAGTTCAAGGTTTATCTCGACCAGTTTCCTCTGTAGAGGCCAACAATCCTCTTGTCACACAGCTTCTTCAAGGAAGCCTTCCTTTAGAGAAGGTCTTACCCCAACCTCACTCAGCCAGCAAACTGGAAATTAATCGACTCCCAGGAGCCCCTGCAGGTAACTCGGTCCAACCCGGAGGACATCCCAGAAACCTGGGTCCACGTTTTAAAGGCCCATCTGAGACAGGAGGACCCATAGACCCCGGTGGCTCTGAGCTTCAGCACAAAGCTCGAGTGTCTCCTGGAGCCAGTAGAAACTTTGGATCTTCTCCGCCAGGTTCTGCTCCTTTGCGAATGGCATGTTTGTTTGAGGAAGCTAACTCAAGGTCTACAAATGTTCTGTTTGCTTCTCAACAACCAGGTGTAGCGCCCCCAGGGGCGGTACCTGTTATAACATCCCTCCCCACTAACTCTTCCAGCAGGACCTCAATGGATATAAACCCTCAGAATGCTTCAGTTTATGAGTCAGCTGTCATTAAAGAGCACCCTGGACCTCAACCTTCACGGGGTGAAACTCAGGAAAGGCCTGCTACCTTTCAACAGCACCCCAACAATGTCTCCCAGGCTGTGTGCAGAACCACACCTGATGCTCCCTCACCTCAACGCGGTGACCTTTGTCCTTCCGAGGTTGTACCTACTGTCAAGATTAACTGGCGCCCATCTAAACCTCAACTGTCTCAGATGTATCAGCAAGAGCTTTCTCCTATAGCTACAATTAAAAATGAGGTCTCTTTGCGCCCCTCGTGCCAACAAGCTCTCACCAAAAACTCACCTGCTCCTATCAGTGGCAATACTTCTGTTGTAATAACCAAAAAGGAGCCTCAGAGCTCTCTGGACAGTTTTCATTGTGGTGGTGGAGCTATGGAAGGACTACTGAATATGGAAATGTCTTTTGCCAGAATGGCCAAGAAAGAACAAGTCAAAAGTACGTACGGCCGCAAAACAGACACCTCAGCCTCTCCAGTCTCCTCCTCCCCTTCTTCATCTGCCTCCAGTCTCCCATATCAGCTTTATGGCAAGCTACCAAAACTGCAGCAGAGTGGTGGTGGTGTCAGCGGGGGCTCTTCAACCAGCTTCAGTTACACAGCTAACGTTTCCATGGTGGACGGTAGTGGCTTCTCTCGAAGTTTAGCCGACGGTGTTTTGCAGCTAAGGCCACGCATGAGCATCAATAGCGGTGGAGGTCAGAGTGCTACACTTAGCATTCAGGCTTTCGCAGACAATGCTGCAGAGGAAGTGGCACTCAAGTGTTCCTGCCGACTTAAGGCCATGATCATGTGCCAGGGCTGTGGTGCTTTCTGCCACGATGATTGCATTGGCCCCTCCAAACTGTGTGTGTCATGTCTGGTGGTCAGATAGTTTCGATGCAGCTTCTCCAAACTGAGCCTATTGGTCAGAGCAAACGCTTTGGCCATTTCCATACATTCTAGCCCCTTGTAAGTGGTTAGACACCACAAGAAGTCTCGGACTCTTGGGAGCACAGAAGAGGCATGAGTGTTGAAATACAGTAGGGCTGGAAGATTACTTGTAAGATAAAATTCAGTCTGTATTTTTGTTGCATATTTTTTCTATTGCTGTTATGGTGTTATTGTTATTATTATGATCACAATGATATTGTTATTATTATTATTGGTATTATAACGTGAATTTACATGGCACGGTTGATTGTAAATTGTGCCTTTTTTTTCCCCAACAAAACATTTACCTCATCTACTTGACACCAGTCATCAGTTCAGTGTGACGATGGTGACGTTACTGTTTGTTTTCGTCTCGGAAAGCCTCTCTGTGAAGAGAGCTTTGAGAGAATTTTGTGTGTGATGTCTTGCAAAGAAATATTTTTTTAAATCATTAAACGAGAAAATGGCATTTTCGTTATTTTGTTTAAGTGATTTCACTATTTTGTTTTCATTTTTATTTACTTATCCAAAGTGAAGTCCAGTCTGTATATGGCGGTTAAGCACAGTATTCAAATCTAATAAAGCTGAAACAGAGCGGATCTTTTCTCTTTGAATTTTTTTGTCATCACAAAAAAATATTAAACTCAACGAAAAGCATCTTGGCTTCTTCCATATATGTAGGAAATACTATAGCTGTATATATATATATATATATATATATATACACTGTATATTTCATGTCTCCAGACATCATAAACAATGCTTAAGTATGGTCATCTACAATCTAAATCCAAAGTCTGTATTTAATCCATGTTCCACACATAGGACCAATTCCTATCCAGTGTTTACATTTCATTTATTGTTACATTAAATGGCTGCAGAGACTACAGTGTCCATTTATGTCTCTGAATACATCCATTTTTAATGTTGTTGTTTTTGTTATGCTCTCCTTAGACATTTTGTAAACTTTGCAATCAACCTCATACAAGTCATTTTGGACTTTTTGGTATTTTCAACATTTGACACACAGCTAAAATAAACAAGTTGTATTTGCCATGTTCACACTCATTTGCATTGTAATGCATTATGTGTACCAAGTTGCAGAACATTTGATAAAACATGGTTTGTCAACATGTTAAATAGATTTTTAACTTGAAGGAACTTGTCCTTAAACTGAAATATGAAATATGGTTTGACATGACCGCAACTATAGAACTAAAACGTTTTTTTTATTTGTGTCCTGCATCACTGAACAAAGTGCACGTCAACGCAAAAACATAATTAGGAACACCAAAACTACATGCGTTTAATAAAAAAAGCTGTCCACTGCAGTGACCTATGCATGAAAGGATTAAACTGGCAAAACACTTTGGATATAATTCCTGAAATTCTTTGACACTGATTGTTGGACAAAATACTTTTTTATATTTGCGCAATACAAGTGTAATAAATCACACAAAACATTTGATTTTACAAATTCATACGCCAGAAGAATATAATTAGCTATAATAGCTTGTATTCAACATATTGAAAGTTTTACTTTACATAAACTATTAATACATGGAGACTTACATTTTGATTTGAATATGAAGTAATTGTTATAGTACATCTTTATGAAAATTGAAACCAGTAGGCGTATAACATTGCAGATATGATTTAGTAAATGATTAGCCACCTTTGTTCAATGTTTGTCCTTCAGTGTTCATTTAAAGTCACTCACCACAACTGACATGATTCAATGATGATAGTTAGTACTACTGACTCTAAATCCAGATGTTTTAAACCATCACAGAACCTAATGAGATTGATCCACCCAGAATAACAATGTATATGTATCTTGATCAAATAGTAACAGTAATAGACCAAACGGGTGCAATGTCCTAGTGAAAGTGACCAATACAGTACATAACCTAAAAAGTTCTTGAACGTTAAAGGGACAGTTCACCCAAAAATAGAAATTCTGTCTTCATTTACTCACCCTCAAGTTGTTCCAAATCTGTATAAATGTTTTATTCTGATGAACACCAAGAAAGATATTTGGAAGAATGCTTGTACAACTTGAGGGTGAGTAAATGAAGACAAAAAATAATTTCTGTTCCTTTAAGGGAACCTTGCAATGGAAAGATGTGATGATTTAATTTTGAAAGACAGTGGTTGACTAAAAAAATCATGGGTTTGACAGTGCAAGGGATCTGTGGGTACTTAATAACATGACTCTGGGAAATGTGGTCTACTTCTCTCTGTAGTAAAGAAGATACATCTTGAGAGGCTCTGGGAGGGGTAGGCTGAGTATCCTCTCCCTCAAGATGTTCACAGGAGTCTCTATCACCAAAACACTACCCTCCTTCCTCCTCACATTCTCCTCTTTCTCCTCTTGTTCACACCCCCCCCTGCAGTCTTCGTCTTCATCATCTTCATTGTCTGTTGCTGACTGGTTGTTGTTGTTATCCATTGGTCCGGGGATCAGACGACTCATGAATAAATAACTGTTGGTCAGCAGAGCTGTATCAAGGTGCTCTCGTTTATGTTTCAGGTTATGTCTTCTCTTGGATCCAGTTCTCCTGGGTATGGGCAGGGATCCAGACCCAGATTTCTTCAGGATGTGCCGGATTTTGATACGAGCCAAATCCTGGAGACTCAGCACCTCAAACATGGTAGCTGGGCAACATGAAACAACATGGTGAGTATGTATTTGACTAGATTCTAGCACATGCACTAATGAAAAATAATTATTACTAGTGTATATACTATATACACAAACTTTTATTTTGTATTTTCCAATGTCTTTAACATTTTAGGTAAAAAGTTGAGTGAATTACATTTTGCATCATGGATTTACAATGTGGTTTAAGACTTTTGGACCAGAATGTATGCATTGCCAACAAATTATATCACTTACGCAAGGACACTGGTCTAGGTTTGCCATTTTCTCTATGTTTTGGGAGCACAAGTGGTGCAAAGGACACAGCAATAATCTTTCTCGTTTCCCATGTGTTATATCCTGTCCGAGTAATTTTAGTGAGCTGAAACATGAGAAGTGTAAACAAATAACATTTCTGTCTTGAATTAGCTTGAGATGCATTGTAAAATCAGTCGGATTATTCACCTTTTCCTCCAAGGGCAGTACTAAAATACCCCCAATTTTCAACAACTTCTTCATATAATCCTCATGTTCCTTCTGGACCCCTGCGCCACAGTAAACCCTGTCGTACTGCTTACTTTCAGGGGCAATCTCAAGACAGTTCCCCACCACAAAGGAAGGTTCACAGAACTCAAACCTGGAATAAACATATCTCCTTAAGCAATGTTTCAATAACAGAACAGATAAATCCGTTTTCACATGAAATTTACAACCTAAACCAGGGAGTAATCTTTACACTCACCTGTCAAAACTCTCATTTGTCTTGATAAAGAAGTCCAGTTTCTGATAAGCATACTCTATAACATCTTCATGCAATTCAACACCATGATTTACACCAAATGGCCCTGATAATGAGACATAACATGTACAACCCTTAATTTATGTTACTTCAACAACAAACTTACAAAAATAAGTATTTGTTCTAATGTGTTCCAGAAAGTGAAAGTAATAGAATATTTGCAGGCTTCTGTTGTTTTTTGTAGGGTGGCAATAACATTAACACTGGTTTTCCTATTCATATTTCCACTGTATTTTTAAAACACACAAGCACCCCTTTCCGTTCACAACAACACACCTTTGGGGCTGTATCTGTCCAGTGGCCTGTATCATGAAGCCGGTTTCGGTTTTTACCCAGGTAAGTTCGCATTTAGTTTGAGCGTACTCAGAGTTTTCGGGCTCAAGAAAGTGGATTGGTTTTGAGTCGCCATGGTAACTTAGGCTGCACGGCTAACCTGCTCCGGAGCAGGTTTTATTCTGGGTTAGATATCGCAAACCAAAACTGGACCAATCAGCTGTGAGAAAGTGACGTATATCTGACGCAGTGAAGCCACTTCACAAGTGATAAGATGTTGCAGGGAAAATCTTTTCTTGAGTATAATTCAAAACACATTCATATAATTATTATATGAGTTGATAATTAATATTAATTAATATTAAACATAGCATTTAAATTAATATAACTATATTCGTATAAAAGCAAACTTTAATATATAAAGCATTTTAAAGTAATAAAGTATACATATTATCTTTTGATCTTATTGTAAACCTATAAAAATAATTTAAATTCAGTTGATTCTGTATCGATATAGTCAGTAGCTGCCTTCTCAAACTTTCACTGCAGCAGTGTTTATTCCTGCCTTGTAAATGTGTTTCAATTCATGACATTTTTTCATAATGATCTCGTCAGCTACTCGCGAGAAGTCAATCAAACTGATGATGCTTTCCATGTTCCCGTGTGATTGGCTGTTTGCCACACGTGTAACACTTTCAGGTGCACGAGCCTCACAAACTCTGGATCAAACCGGAGTTGACAGAGAAAGTTTATACCAAGCGTTGTGCTACAGCTGAACCTGATCTAAACCAGGTTGGGTTTGTCTGGTTTTGTCAACACAAAACTTGCTCTGCAACTCAGTGTTTGTTCACCTCGCTTCGTGAGATAGGCCACTGGCCTACCTATCAACTCCTCTTGACCCTTTCTGAGACACATGACGGCTCTCCTGTTTTTGCCAAGTGGTTGATGTCCTTAGGGCAACATCATGTTGACCCTGGGATAACATTTAAATCAACCAATCAGATTTCAATTTTAATCTTCTAACCAGGATTAGGTGATTCTAGACCATTGTTTTTCACTTATCATTTCCCTCTGATTTTAGGGGTAAGTTATGGTTAGGGTTGGGGTTTGGTGTGGGTTTAGGTTTTATTTATAAAAATGTTGTCCTTAGGTCAACAAAATATGTTGCCCTGAGGACATCAACCACTTGGCAAAATCAGGTCGAGTGACACATGACAGCTTTTGTACATTTGAAACCGTGAATCCATGGCTTTACTTGATCTCAGGTTAACAATTAAAAGCACAAGAGCAAACTCAGTTTCTAGATAGTTTATTCACTAACCTAGTATAAGTCCCACCATGGTGGTGAGATAGCCCGTGCCACTGCCGAGGTTGAGAAATGACAAGCCAGGCTGTAGGTCTAGGGCCTCCATCACCTCAGAGTAGATACAAGGTGCCGAGAGGTGGATGTTGCCGTGTCTCCAGGCCAGATCCTTGTAGGCACTGTCACGGAACTCTTTCAGATAGTAATCGGCACGATCGATAGCCCTGAAGGCATGTTCGACCAAATCAGAGCGAATGTATTGTGCCTCCTTCAGGTTGTCAATCAGCTCGTCGTTGTCCTCCCCAGCACTGACTGCGCCTCCCATTTTAGCCCTTTTTTGGAGGAAAACATACATTGAGGAATTAAACCTACATTGGGGGCATTCTAACGCCCTAAAACATTGAATGCAGGATATCTTATCTTAGAAATAACATTAAGCCCTTAAGCCCCTAAAATGTGTAATTGCATAAACAGAATCTTACAAATTAGTTTGAACCAGATGATGTCCAAATCCAAATCTGACAATGTAACAAACTTCTTTCAGTGAAATGTGTGAACTTTAAAATTGTGCTTATGCTATATTTAATAACAGATTATATTTTGTATATTTCATATTTGTTGTCTATGTTTTGTATATTTCACATTTTGTTATCTAATGCAATGACATGGATACATTCGGGGAACAAAAAAGTGTGTATTTGTGATAAGTCTTCAGACGGTGGCGCTGTGCTACTTTGCTGTAAACATTAAGCTTCCCCAGAGACGCTGTGGCAGAAACTGCAGATGTGAGGAACATTTTCACCAATCACCGTGCGCTCAAATGCAGCCGTGCCATTTGGCAACAAACCCATTCATGCACGCCGCGGAGACCGATAGCCGTATGACTTCAAAATAACGCGAGAGAACGCGGCATAGCATGGCTCGTGATTTGCTCTCGCGGTACTTTGACGTCAAACGTCAATTGTTTTGCGGAGCTCCGCACAGACAAATACATCTATTATTGTACACGACCACGTTTGTGTTGAACACCCAGGAAATTTCCCAAATACAGGTGAAATACATGTAAAATAAATCAAATTATTTTATTCACTTGTCGTTCGTTGTGTACACGAGACTAAACGTTATGCTCGTTGGTATCAAAACACGTATTAATGAATACCTATATTACCATGCGAGAATTAAACTCCATGACAACAAGCACGACTCGGTCCAAATAACGATATGTTATTTGTCTTACCTTCAAAGGAAAGAAGTGAAAAATGGAGGCAAAGACGGCAGAAATAGGAATGGAGGCTATGGGTTTTCACGCGTAAACACCTCGACGACTTTACAGTCGACCAAGCGAAATCGATTAATTAAAATAAAGACTGTGGTCTGTTAACGCTGTCCATTTAGTCAGTTTCCTCCTCTTGTTTCTTTATCTCGGCTTCTGCCCATAAACGTTGAGCGCGAGCAGCGCTGGATGTAAACATTGCCCAGATGACACTCTGACGTCACGCACACAAACCAGACCGGAAAATGGGCCATATGTTACATGAGTCCTGAATTGCACTTGTAGCCTACGTGGATTTCGTAATATACGAAATACACATATCGTTGACTTTCATAAGTTTGATAAGAACCTTTTTCAATCTAAAGGCAGCTACATGCACACACTGAAAGAAAGTCGAGCTTTTTATCAACACGGTGTTTCAGTACTAACATCAACTCAAATGCAATTCTTAACATGTTTGAAGTAAATATTTGAAAATTCTTGTAAATTCTGAAAAGAAGTAGAACATTGTCACTCTGTATGCATTAGGTTTCAGCCAGCTGAGGGAATGTTTGTTTGGAAACTGGGGGTGCAACCGTGTCAATGCAAATCTATAACATGCTCAGCATACTCCTTGTTGTAGGTGATAGAATTCCCATTTATTTGATCAACAACATGGGCAAAGACTATCCATATGCAGCAACCACTAACACAGAGACATTTACAAAATAAATATGCAACAAGGTCTCCATTCAATTTTGTTCTTAAATACTAAATAAATAACAATAAATACATCATATCTGTTCAACCCACTTCACTCTGGAGGGTGTCAAAATACTTTTATGGAAAACAGAACTCATTAAATAAAGGAGAATATTAAAAAACAATATAAAAATCGTTAGGTAGAAAATATTTGCACTTAAAAAAGAGATTATACATCTCTGTCTTTAAAATAAATAGTAAGGTTTATAAAACAATTTGCTGTTGATATTCTTAAAATATTGCCTCTTTCACAACACAGAAGGGCAATGTCTCTCCTCTTTATAACTGTCTAAAAGCTGTGTATAGAATCTTGTTTTGTGAAATAAATTAAGTCCATAAATAGACACTGATCAATAAATAAACTAAATAAACCTTAACATGAATAAATAATAAATTAAATGTATATTTTAAGGACCCAATTTAAATAGTCATAGTAATAATAATAATAATAATAAATTACAATAATCACATGACGATGGAACTACAAACTATTCATGGAAGTGCAATCTATGTTCTCAAATACTATAAATATTACTGAATGGAACAAGAGCACATTTACACCAAATATGAGACAACATTATCATACAGGGTTCAAATGTAGCAGTGTTGCCACTTACTAATCATATTTTTGCAGAGGGAGGCCATTAATCATTAATTCACCTTCAGACAGTACACATAAAAACAATCTGGTACACAAACTTACATACAGACTCACCCCCCACCCCACACACACAGACACACGACCAGAAAATCTCACGACTTATTGTTCACAGCAGCCTCCAATGCACTGAGAGACGTAGGAAAGGCAAATCAGTGTTGGTGATACTTGCTCTATAAAACAGTACCAAATGGTTTACTCCAAAAAATACCCCCAAAAGAAGAAGAGCCAGCTTGGTTTAAGAGGCAAAGGATCATATCTCATCAAAATTGCTAAGCAGCTTAATTTGGAATTGGATTTTGGTCCTTTCATCTGAGTTCCACGGGTTCCTCATTTTGGAAGGTGCCGCATAGAAAACCTGAATGTCCTTTGATGGGATTTTAATGTTGTTGGTCTGGTTATGCAACCCACAGTGTCTTACAGTCGTTGCTCCTCTGCTCAGACCTCGATGCCTTTGACGGCCTGGTTGATGGACTCAAGTAGGGCTCTGTTCTCTGGGTTCTGATAGCACTCTTTATCGGTGAACATGTGGGTCAGTGTGTCCACATAAGTGTCAAAATTCTGTTCGGTGATTGGCTCTTGCTGTAGTAAGCAATAAAATACAGTTTATTAGTTTTTCAATTACATTTGCCTCCTGTATATTTAGAAGGCTAGATTCAATGATTCATTTCAGAATGTACCATATTTGTGTAGGCTATAGTCATTACAACATAACGGGATGCAGCAGACTGACCATCTGTGGTAGACGGATGTTGGCAAGACTGCGGATGAGAGCCTGGCTCAGGCCTGACAGCTCCATGAACATAGCCTCGTTCTTCTCCTCAATGAGCTTGTTCTCCTCCTCCATACTCTTGAGGTTCTTCTCCATGGATGAGATCTATAGAGATAAAAAAACATAATCAGCTCATTCAAGAAGTCACGTTTAGTGGGCCTTCAATATCATAAACTGAATTTTATGTGATAGTAAGGGAATTTGGTGAAGGCAGACCTGTGTGTGTAGGTTGGACATGTCTGCCTCCATCTCAGAGTTTGATTCATTCAACTCATTGATCTCTTTGTTCAGCTGTTTAATATCCTCATCATTGTCAAGAACTGAGGGGGATATAAACAAAACACACATGAATGAAGACTACAGCACAAACATATTAGGGACTAAAAATGTAAGATTTTTTGAGCTTACCATCACTTGCCCTGAATTTTTTGCTTATGTAGTCATCTCCTGGGAACCTTGCTCTCTTCTTGTTTGCCGAAGCTCTAGGGCACCCTGATAGACTGAAAACAGATTATAAAACAAGACTTGTTATTGTGATCTTACATCATTCTGAAATAAGCCTCAGTCTTTTGCAACATTACAAAACAGAGACATTTATATAGTATTTCTTTGATAACTCAACTCTTGCAGTTCTGTTTCAAATCTTGGAAAAGTATTTTGCATGTCTGTATGCAAGTCTGATCACAAAGGTGCTTTGTTGTCCTACAGCTGGATTAAAAATCATATCCTCTTATCCATATTTTACTGCTAATTTCACCAGACTCCGTTTATACCTGCGATGAGTAAGGAAACTGCCATTGGCATGTCCTGAGCCATCACACCCTGGCGTGGGGCAGGTTGGGCCTTCACTTTTGAAAGCTTTCCAGGAGAATGGTGTGCCATTTAACATGCCCTCTTTCTGCCGGCGTGCTGCCAGCGGGCACCCATAGGCACTGCGGTGGGTGGCATATTTCCCACTGATATGCCCCAGACTATCACAACCTGGCACTGGGCACCTGTAGGGAGGTAAGTGATGAACTGGCAGTCAGTCTTATGTATAATGGTAAGTGATGAACTGGCAGTCAGTCTTATGTATTATGTATGAATGTGGGATGTTTTTAGAAATAACTCAATGCTTTCTTTCAACAAAACATATTTTTTGATCAAAACGTACTTTAACAGCTCTGAATCTTCCTTGTCATCCTTAGTTGGGGTGGTTTTGATTCCGCCCTTCTTGGCACGTGGACATCCAGACAGACTAAAGAGACAAAAGAGAATATATAAAGTTTGATATATATTATATCGAGTTTATGACTGAGTTTTATGAAATGTGACATTTGATAGCTGGAAAATAGCTCAGTCAAGTTTCTTGATCTGCATTTTGTTTTTTAGAGAATACATCCTAAATTAAGTTTATTCTTACCCCATTATCAATAACCTGTAGTTCTTTCCTCTTATTTTAAACATAAATTTGGTGAGGTCTTTTAAAGCAAATACAAATTATATGCTAGTGGGGTTAGAAACATCAACTATTTTACTATTATAAAGTACTATCTTAAGTACACAACTCTCGAGTAAATGTATCTTGTTTTAAGGATGTTTTAATATTTTTTACTGAAAAACATGACATAAATACTAATACATGGAATAATAAAGTCATCAATTTGCAAAGAGCTGTGATGGGGAAAATGTGATGCAAGACTTTTAATTACTGTACCTTCTATGGGAAGCATAGTTTCCAGTGATGTGGCCTGATCCATCACAACCTGAAGTAGGACATCTGGAGGTTCGACAGAAAGATAGGTTAGCATAAATACAATATATCTAATCAAAGATTCAAGTTTAAGCATGAGTTCCCTATTTTCTGTATATCAGCTAGTTTGATGCAAATCTGGAACACAGTTCCTTGAAAAAGGGATTAACGCATAAGAATGCATAATAAGAGTGACCAGCAAAAAGACAGGTGCAGTATCAAGGAAGGACAATACTCGGTAAGAAGTGTTACAAGTATTCAGTAGATTCAAGTAAAAGCAGTCAAGTGTGTAGTAAAGTGTGTTGAGGGCTCATTAGAGGAAACAGCATAGACATACTTGAGTTCAGCAGTGTGGGCAGCCATGAGGGTCCGAAGACTTTTATCAGCAAGGGGACAACCAGAGAGACTGCAGAGCAGTAGAAAAGCAGAAGGAAGAAAGAATCGAGGGAGAAGATTTAATTTAGGAATGAAAGAGGATACAATCTCTGATTTGTACAATACAAATCAGAATGAGGAGTTACCACATACACGGAAGAAAAAAAGACTTCATTATGTAGGCTATGTGTTGTTTGAGCAGAGCATTTACAACTCTCTAGTTTTAAAAGAACAACGCATCTAAAAAAACAATGAATATAGTTTGTTTGTTCACTAGTTAACTACTAGGATTAGATGGTCATGAATGATGTTAAATAGGGTAACCGAGGTTAATTAGATAGCACTTTTAAATAGTACACATGCTTAACATCATTCTACATGCTGAATGCACCAAGTGGTGCATAATGGGCCAATTGCGATTTATTCACTGCACAGTTTAATGCTACAGAAGGAAGAAAATGTGGCTGGATTGAGAGAAATGAAAACAGAAGGAATAAAAGAAATGAGGAGTGGTGCAGGTCAGCCTAAAAAACAAAATGCTGTTGCATCTGCCATACCTGCGGTGAGATGCATAGTTCCCGGTTATATGTCCACTGCCATCACAACCCGGGGTAGGACATCTGGAGAAAGAGAAAAAGACAATTACATCACTGTGTAATATTTTTGCTTAAGGTCATTGTTTTGTTATTTCTACGAAATTATTTCTATGGTAATGGTAATAGTTTGCTGGTGGACACTTACACCAAAATTTCTTTCTTGCAGTCTTTGGGCTGGAACTTGACCTTGTAGCTGGAGGTAGTGACCTCACCAGGGTACTTCCTGTCCTCCAGGCTCTCCTGAGTGGCATCATCATCTTCTCCCTCAGAGGAGGCATATGAGTGAATGGTGTACTCCACCTGAGAACAATAGAGCATCAAAACGTATGGACTGTGACAGCCTAATTCAAAGACATGATACACAGTTCTCACTTGAAATAAAAATGTAATATTTACCTCTTCTGGCTCATCCTCTTCTCTTTGTTGGTTTGACTTGGTGTAGTCCAGAGGCCCCTCCCACTCTTCTTGTTTGTAGGTGTGGCTTGAGTGGGGCGAGGTGACACCGTGGTGTTGAGAAGATGACGACGAAGGTGAGGAGGGTTCTGGTGATCTCACTCCTTCCCTTTTGGGTTTCTTCATGCTGAGGTCCAACGTGCCGTTCTCGTCCACCTCAATGTCCATGTCCTAGATTAAATCAATGGAAATTTAGCTGTGTAGCTATATGGAAACTAATCATTCTTGCTGCAAGATGAATTTTAGTCATCTTTGGAAGCTAGGTTAAATGACCTGTACTTATATGAGAAAGATACCCACCTTGTTGCCCTGGTCCGGCTGTCTGGTGCTGAGGTTTTCTGGTCTCTCCCAGCATCGGGTGGACAGGTTGAGAATGGCAGTGGCAGCCATGTGAGCAGCTTCAGCGTCGTGGGTATAGTCGTACCCGCTGGAGGTGGAAGAGGAGCTGCTTTTGGTGTATCCTCCAGATAGGCTGTGGCTCGGGGATGAGGCTTTTGGAAAATGTTTAGCTGTTAATAAGAATATGTCTTTCTATAAGCTACTTGTCCAAGCAAACCCCCATTTGCTATTTATATTTAATGTATGACTATGTGTGTTTCTTATACGTGTAAAGTATACATCAACTAATTAAGATATTATAAGCATCAAAGTAGACATGACCAAGTTGTAAAAAATAATAAAAATAGGTAATGTGTGTTTATCGCTGTGAATTCTAGATTACATGATAGATTTCCAAATACGGTTCTTTTATTTAGAATACTGGAATAAATGATTTTATTGACACTACACAAAATCACTGCACAAAAAATACCGGACTATGAATTTGTATACCAAACAGTAACTGACCACATACATATATAAAGAATGAAGGTTCTTACATTTGAAGGCTTTAGGTAAGGTTTCGCTGGTGGGCATTTTGGGGGCAAGCATGGGCTTGCCAAACACCTGCACATCGAAGCTTGCATAGTCGAAAGACACCTTGGAATACTTCTCCAGCTCCTTGGCCAGGTTTGCCCGAGGAGTGGCTGGCATTGAATTGGGTCTGTAGCTGCCATATTGTGGGATCTCGAGCTGTTTCACAAAACACATCGGTCTGCAGAGAGAAAAACAAGACCGTGAAGATCATCCTAATGATTCTTTAAAAGCAGTCATGTCTGTTTGAGTACTGAGGATCAAGCTGAGGACTCACCTGAGGACTCTGTCTGAGTTAGAACCTCCAGTGGATGGATCGCTGATGGAGGTCTGAGGCTGTGACTGCTTTTCCTGGCTCTTTTGTTTCCCTGCGGCAGCAATGGGGCAGCCTGACAGACTGAAAGAATGAAAGAGACAAACATTATGGTCTACAGAACAGACTTTGAAGCTTCAAAGGCCAAGATAAAATAAGTGAAGAGGCCGTACCTGCGATGTGTGTTGCGATTGCTGTTGACATGTCCCTGCCCTGTGCATCCAGGTGTTGGACACTTCAGTACGTTCTCATGCATTGCCAGGACTAGGGCCAAGATGAGACACATTAGTATAGAGAAATTTAAGCTTACGTTTTAATTTAAACACCGAATACATGTCATAGTACTAAAAAATGCTTACTCTCTGGAGGGATTCGATCTTTGTGTGGGCACCCAGAAAGGCTGCGGTGGTGTGGGTACAGTCCAGTCACATGACCTGTCCCATCACACCCTGGAGTGGGGCACTTGATTTCCTTCTTATCTGATCTTGATCCTTCTATGCTCAAGAAACAGACAGGAAACATAAAACCAATTGAGCTCCACTTGAATGCATTGATATTCTAGACGTTACGTTTGGGTCATAAAAAGTCCAAAAATTCATTACAAGTTAAGCACTTCTTATCACCTTTGCCATAGTATCCTCTGCGTGCCGTGATGTCCATGCCTTTCCCCAAACTCCCCTCTGGGCTGTGGTACCGTTGCTGCTCAGGAGAGCAGCTCTCCTCGGAGCTGCGACCTATCTGCTCAGCTTTCAGTGCAATGGCCTGTTCCAGCAGTCCCAGGTTACCCCGTGTCATGTCGTACGTCTCGGAGTCATCCGTGACCTCTGACCTTAGTGACATGCTGTCCAAGTCATCATCATCTGCTTCATCTGGCTCTTCCTCTTCACCGTCATCTTCCTCCTCCTCTTCCTCATCTTCGTCTCCGTCAGACCCCAACTCGATAACTACAGTGGGCGAGTCTTTATTCGAAGCGTCGTCTCTCTCTTCTTCCTCATCCTCCTCTTCATCCTCCTCGTCTTCGGCAAGAGTGGTTCTCACGTGTGGTTCTAATTCCTGAGCTAAAGTGGTGACAGGGGCGATCAGGGAGTCAGAAGGAGCTACTTGGGTCTGTTCTTCCTCCTCCTCTTCATCTCCTTCATCATCTTCACTGTCTCTCTCCGTCTCCTCAGTCTCTTTGGTCTGGACTTTGCCAAAGTCTCCACTGAAGTATTGGTGGTCTAAGTTGTTCTTCTGGCTGGAACATTGCGTTTCTTCTTCTCCATCCTCCTCCTCTTCCTCTTCTTCTTCTTCCTCTATTGTCTGCACAGTCTCATCGGTCTCTTTTAGCTGCTGTGTCACTCTTTCCTCTTCTGTAATCTCTTCCGCCTCCTCCTCTACCTCTTCCTCCCGAGCCTGAATATCTGTGGCAACCTGAAGCCCCTCTTCAGCTTCAGTGTCTACTGTGATTTGTTGAATGGATGAGTCTTCAGTATTTTCCTGCTCCTTTTCACTTTCAATCTCTGGAATTGGACTTGAAGCATCTCTGACTGGTGACTTCTTCTCTTCTGGATCTGCTTGTGAACTTTCAACTAAAGCAAACAAGGATGGATGTAAATTAAAAGCTGCACACACACACTGTTCCTATCAAATTCTCATTGATAAAATAACCTAACATTGATAAATCTAATGGTTTAATGGACATAAACCCACCTGTCATTGCTTCTGATGTTGGTGTATTTTCTTTCGCATCAACTTCTTTATCACCCGTCTCCTCTTCTGACTCTGCACCTTCATCTTTCGTTTCTGTTTCACTGTTTGTGTCGCTCTCTGCGTTGAACCCATCATCCATGGCTAGCTTAAGGGGGTTGGGCTTCTTTTTGGAAGCTGGTTGATTCTCCTCTGCCTCCTGGAGTTTTCTTTTCTTCGCTAATGGACAACCCAGTGCACTGGAAGTTAGAGAGAGATGAAAGATTAGGTGGGAATGTGTTAACTTCACTTTAATTGTTTTTTAGTTTTTGCTTCTATGAGAGACAGACATTACTACCAACCTTCTGTGTCGTGCGTATTTTCCACTGACATGGCCTAAGCCGTCGCATCCTGGCGTAGGGCAGCTGTTAAACAAATGTGTTGATTAGCTGTGTTTATTAACATAACGAAACTCATAAAACGTAAAACACTACAGCTCATGATCTCACCTGTACTCTTGTCCGACGAGCTCAAGAGGAACTAAGTTAAGGATAGAGATAAAAACGCCATGTCAGCCATGAACGTAAATAATTGTAATAGTACAGACAACTATAGTGTCCCAAAAATATTCTTTGTTCGACTGGTAGATTCTTAAAATGTTCAGTGTCTCTCACCTCTGATGCCTTTTGAGCGAGTCCTTGTGCGCTTCTCATCTGCTTCTTGGCTCATCTGAAACACATACACGGGTGGTCAGACCTTTATTTAGCGCGATGTGTTTATTATGGATCATATATTTACTCTTTATAATCCCTACATCAAAACAGTATAACTTCTCTTATCTTTGCATTTCAAATGTCTTTCTGATAATAATTTAAACTCAGTTCATAAGACTGTGTGTGTGAAATGATACTCAAATCTGAGGAGGTCTAAATTCACAAAGTAGCCCCGAATCCATTTAAATGCTTTGTAAGTGCTAAATTAACAATACACATCCAATCGAAATGCAACATTAGTGGTGGCAAAGTGAAATATAAGACAGGGAAATGGCAAGGGAGTATGAGAAAGCGAGAAGAGGAAAAGATACAGATCTGGGACTGATGTCAAGGCTAAGAGGGGAATGAAGAATTTGCAGCCTGTTTGTTCTTGAGTGTAATTACACAATAGATATACACACATAAAAAATGTCATACTTTTATTTTCTTAATCCTCCTGTTCTCCCAGCTGCTGATTCTGTCCCCTCGTGTCCACCTCTGGTTCAGCAGCTGCCCCCTGAACTCATTCTCTGAGGGAAAGAAAGAATGTGAGAGATGAACTCAACCATTTCAATCTTATCATACTGTGCATGGAACAAGGAAACAACTTACATAATGGCGTTTAACACACAACATAGTCAACGTTCATGTATATGAAGGCAAGTGTGTATAATTGGTTTAGCATTAGTGATACTGCCATGTGCAAAACATAATTGATGGAACATAAAAGTATTTTGTAGTGTTATAATGTGATGTTACTGATCTAACACATTGACCAGAGAAAAGTACTACATTTTATCATATTAGTGTGCTTGAAATGTATAGCGAGTCAAACATCAAGCAAACCACAAATTGATGCTTGTGGAGCCCCAAGAATAAAAAGCAAACAAATCTTCACTGGTGATGTAGACTCACAAACAAGTGTTGCATCATTTATTGTTATTACTTTTAACATTTCGGAAGCAAACGTTGAATAGCCCCCTGAGGACACATACACTTTGGCCACTATGGCCTTTCAACAGTCCATCACAGTTTGACACCGAGTCTGCGTGCCTTCATGGGCCTAGTGTCTATTATGCATCCTGAGTGACGAGAGATCCGACCGCGACCCAGCTGTTTTATTACGGCGTCATTACATGTAGTCTGATTACGTTTTAACTAGCACCTGGTGCTCAGCTACTTAACGCGCGCGCGCGCGCGCGCATACACACACACACACACACACACACACACACGTAACAGAGCAGGGAATTCCCTTGAGAACCGCAACAATTGCGGACGTGACGCACTACGCAACGTAAACCTTTCTTATAGCTCAGTGTTGCGTATAAGGGAAGAATAAAATGCATACAAATGTTTGACGTTTAATTCCCATGTATCTATGAATTGACCCCACAGAGTAAGCCACAAAAGAATAAACTAAAGTATAAGGAATATGAATAATATTATAATATTAGTTGGATTCCTTTTGTCCCCGTCGGAGACTTTGCCTTAAAAAAAAACTGCTGCGCATAACCTCTTTCGAGAAGCACACCACCACGCCTTTCAATTACTACCAGCCAAACCTTTCGCATTTCTAACACTGTACACTGTTAAAGGTACACGTTAAATTCTTATCTCGAGAGGAAAATTTAAGCAATACAAGAAATAAATGTTTGCAAGACTGATGCCCTCCAACTGACTATTTCTTAAGTTTTATATTTCATGTAACTCATAATGCAACGCCAAAAGCACTTTTTGTGTCGAGTTTAACGGTGTTTAAAAAGCAATAAAGTCCAAACTACAAATAGCTTAAATAGACATATATAGGCTACGAAGCAGTATGAATTTAATATGCGATCATCAAATAGATGATGTGCATTATGTAGGCCTATCCTGAAGTAAACAGATGGTTCGCTCGTATTGTTTTGTTTCTCGAATGACGCACACAATAGCATTTAAGAAAACAATTCGACAGCGGTCCAAACATATGCTACTTGTCCGTTGCTAAAGGGTTTCTAATCACTATTTATTTAGTCCCACAAAATACAATGCATAGAAGATATAGGCTTTGACTTATAATGTGAACAAACTTTCAATGAATAGGCCTACCTTTAAACTTCAACCGTATTCTTTTAAACACGCACGCAAAGAAACGTAAGATGACTATAAATGTACCTCCTTTTAACCCACGAAATATGAGAAACAGAATAATTGTGTTATATGAATACAGGCCCATTTAAGTTAATAGGTTTTTACAAAAGGCATTACAAACATCACAATGTTTCGTGAAAGCGTATATACACAATAAAACTATGGCCTGAAACACAATTATTACACGCGCCCAAAATTGAGACGAAATGTGAAAATGTAAACACCGTCAAATAACACTGCTTCTTTAAGAGATTACAAGCCCGGCGTCCATTTGGCGTCAAGAGTAAAGGACAAAACGAGCAACCCTTATTTAAACACTGAATCTGACACACGCTTTCCATCAGCGTCCTAAACAACATAAAAGAAACATACCATCGGCAAACGTATCCCATTGACGATGTTTTTCAGGGAGATACGAACGGCCTCTTGCTCTTTGTAGGCTCTGTCTGTTAACTTCGTTGTTGTACACCTCTCCTTCAAACAGTGTCGCTAAAAACCTCTAATAATTCGCACAGGATCGGTCCCAAAACTCCTCATGTTGTATGCAATGCGCGTATATCCTTCAATCGGCACCTAATGTTATCACAAATGTTGCCAAAATCATTTCTCCACACGGTTTGTCGGCGAAAACGATATTGACTTACCTTTCGCTCACAGGCCCATTGTCCACCCCTCCTCTACCCTGCGCTGTGACATCATCATCATCATAGTAAATCGTGTACAACACAAGATGGAGAGAGGGTCGCTGTTGACCCCCACCCACCCGTTATGAAATACACACGCACACACTGTGGATTTTGACAAGGGGGAAGTCATTTGACGCATAATCCAGTAGCTAAAATGCAAGGTTAGCAATGCATTTCTTGTCTAAAGTAAAACATATATGTATATATAAAACGTTTTGAATATTTAGCTATTTATTAAATATAAACATTTCTTAAATTTGAAACCATTTCGTTCTGGGTCGTTCCGAAAGTTCAGCACCGAAGACAGCGCTGTTTCAGTACCATGGACAAGAGCTCTATCGGTGGCGGGGGAGAAATGCGCCGTCTTCAGCAAACACTGAGCAGTGTAACAATGAATGCACTGACCGAACAACACATAAAAATAAGTTACACAACTCAAAACAAAATAACCTAATTTCAACATCAAAACAAGCTCGTTTTATTCCTTTTCATGAGATCAGATGTTATAAATCTGGCTATTGTTCGCTTCTGATAAACGATAATATTCAGTAGGCTATGAATACCTTTCACAATGCATAATATGTATTTTGGGTCTATTTTTTAGCGTAATGACACACTTATCTTGCTTTAAAAGCGTTGAACTGCTTTCCTTTATGATTTTAGAAGCTTAACAGCGTGACCTGTTTCTGGAAAAATAAATATAGCATCCAACAATTTAGTTGATCTCGATAAACAGTTAAATACTATAATTTGTTGTCAAAGTTGCCAGCAAACGTTAATGGAATGTAGGCTAATCCAAAGCCAAACATTGTAAAACTGATCATATAAATTCATCCATATTATGAAAATAAATTCATCCATATTATGAAATCGTATGGCAAGAGAGCAGTAAAAAGTCAGTGAGTAAAAACTCGACTCATATGTAGTTATTCTACAATAGAAAACTACTAAAAAAAAAACGGTGAAAATGTGAAGACAAAAAGGGGGTAGGGGTAGGGGCTTTTAACTTCAAAAAGTTTCGCATAGTAGCAAAGGCCTTTGAGAGTTTTGCATATTTAATGAAGCCGAAGTTCTTCGGTTACCAGCTGGAACTTTGCTTAGCCCTCATCCTAAAGTTTCATACAGATGGATGGCCCAGCATACAATTAAAGCCACAGTCTGTTCACACTGGCCAGACACTGTGTATAAATATTACATAGGACGCCAGCTGAGCACAACACCCCGGAATCCCCCCATTGCCAGATGGACTGAACCGACAGCGTCCCTCCCTAATGCAAAAGTTCTAATATGCCAGAAGTCCGTCAGTCTCAGGCACAACTCCCTCTGGGAAACAAAAGTTCCCTTTGTTCGGAAACTGTCTAGATACGGTTTAGTTTAGTTTTAACGATACAGACACACTAGGCTATGCAACAATAATAGGCTACATGTTTGTCAATAACTTGGAAGTAGTTAAAACGTCTCGTCTGTCAAAAATGTGCATCGATACTTAAAATGAAAGTAAACGAAAAAGGAAGACAACAACATCTGTTCCTTCTGCCAGCCAAGGTACGTTTAAAATCTCTCCAACAAACGTGAATCTTAACTAACAAACATTGTCAACAATCGCCAAATTTATCATTTGTAATACATTGAATTTTTAGGTGTCGTTCTTATTAAAAACAAAGAAATATTTCGCACACCCACGTGAACACATTAGCAAAACTACGGCGCATAAGACTGCATTTAGGAAAGAACTAGATAATTAGAAGGAAAGTAAAATCCTGGACTCACCGAGAAAAGTTTTACACAGCCTCATCTTTGCGATGATTTCTTCGCCTTTCTTCGCCTTCGACTTCATCACAGAGAAAGTTACTTTAAAGAAAACTTACGGAGGTGGGCGGTCTGATTTGGCTTAGTGTGTGTCCACCAATCAGAGGCAGCGAAGTACTTTTGTTTCCCGCAACGAGCCAATCAGGCTGCGCCTCACACTCGGTGTCCCCAAACAATGACCTCTAAAAAGGAAAACAAAAGCTTGTCTTGTACTAATTCAGTCATATGTCATGAGGGATTTTTTACCTGTGGGGGATTTCTAATTTTATTAGAACTTTTAAAACTTTTTAAATAAAAAGTTAAGTATAATTTTTCCACTTTAAAAGTGTGATTTTACATAACGTAATTAAAAAGAGCATAGCCAGAACTTATTGTTTCCTCACTGTTGTTATAAAACATTTGTGTACATAATTGAATACATAAAACTTTGTTTTGTCTTTTGTGTAAAAGATATGAAGTTTTTTCTCTCTTTTACAGCACATTAATTTAATTCATTTTTCAATGTTCTGTCAGTTGTTTTTCAATTCATTCTCAAAAAATCCCTCAGTCTATATATCAGTTAATCAATCCATCAATAAAACCTCATGCCCTCAGACCAGGCTCACTCTTTCTTTCCCAAACTCAATCTGTGCTGTCTGGTGCACCTCTCCCCCACTCTCCCCCACTCTCTCCACTGTCAGCCCAGTGTGAAGGCATATGTGCTGGGTTACTGCTGGAGCACGTAGGCCTCTTCCAAGAGCTGAAGACTTACCCCCCATGACAGATGGGCCTGCTGATAATGATGCTGAGAATCCCCCCCCCCCCATCACCAACTTACTGTTGCCATGGTAAGGAGGGGGACCATGGGACGTATTGAGGAGGACAAGGGTGCTTATTAAGGAATCTATACTTAGTGGACACAAGGCCTGCAGGAAGTGTGAAAAGCTTTTAGAGGTTTATCTGTGAGTAGTTTTAAAGTGCACCAAGTTTACGCAGCCTGTAAATCAAAGCAATTTTTTTCATAAACTACATACTCTATTCATAGACAGTGCACTTTGAGTAAAGACTGTCTCGTTTTAATGATTAAGAATTTTATGATATCTGGTTCTATCTTGTTGGTTTGAGAGAGATCAATTATTTACATTCTAACACCCAGTACATATGGGACATTCTACCAGAAACGTACATTATCTGTCCTTGAAATGTTACAGTTTATATTTAATCCAAAAAGTATTTCATCCAAAAAATGTCTAAAACTGACTGATGTTTGATTTCTGTGAGTTGCTCTGTAAAGGAATATGTCATTCATTACATTCATTCTCAGATATTTGTTTCTTTATTAAAAACACTTTTGAAAATCACAAATCCTGTCCTTGTCCTTGTCCTCAGCCAAATTGGACCTACAGCTGTCATAGTTTTGTTATGCTAAAAAATGTTATTTAGAAAAAAAACCTCCATCAATAGCACGTTTAAGTTATTATCAGTCATATCAATTTATTACACATAAATTCAATAAAGACTATTTTACAATTGTCCCCATGTTTTTGGTCAGTCCTGTCACGTTTACATAAAACTTTACACAAAATGTGTGCAATACGCCTATGGTTTGACTCAGAGGAAATTACATCATTTGACTGAGATGAAGCTGACACTGATCAAATGTGAGTTCTGTCATTGAATTATATGATTTTAAGCTTGTTTTTGTATGTTTTTGTTGTTGTTGAGGAGGACGAGCTTAAGTGTCAGTCCCTGTCACGGTAAATGTACGTTTCTGGTACAATACAGCAGATGATAAATATGTTGTTATTATACAGTATTTTTTTAAATTGTGGGAGCTTTAGTAATCAGCTTTAAGTAAAGCTGGGAGTAAACTTCTGTTAATGTATGTGCAATATGTCTACATCAGGGACTGAAAGCCTAAACCCACACACTCTCCATCTCCATACACATGCACACTGCCTCATTACAATAACAATGGGTAACCACACTTTGGGGCGGAGCTTAGAGTGTGATTTCCAGGCCACTGAGCCAGGGGCTCCCTAAATGAGCTTTGTGTGTGTGCGCGCGCGTGTGTGTGTGTGGTGAAGGGCTTCTTGGCACAGCTGTCACCCTGGAGGGCGATATCAGGCAAGAGCAGCTAGTCTCCCTTTTAAGGTTCTTGTGAGAAAAAAATGGGGGAGGGAACAGAGTAAAGAAACAACTACAGTTTTTGTGTGGAAAAAAGTAAAATAAAAAAAATATGACTGAGTAGAGAATGTTAGACACTGTATAACATTAATCAGTAAGATATGAACAAATAGAAAAAAATATAGAAAATCTCTAATTGTTGTTCTCAGTGTTCATTTGAGAAACATTTGCCTTAACTTTTTTCCTCATGGTATCACTTAAAGCAGTTAATCTATCCAAACAAAAAATGAATGTGTATGTTTTGGTAACATTGTTTGGAAATCTGGTTTATCAGAATCTGCAAAAGCATAAGTATTCAAAACTAAAATTTAATGTGAATGTTTATATTGCATACAAAAACATTACATTACATAATTTGTATATTAATACCAAATAAAACCCAACAATAATCATATTTAAACATTTCAGTTCATTACTGACTTTTTCTAAAATCAATATATTAAATGAAATATTGTGAAATGAAACAGGCATTTATATGCCAGTGGACTACAACTTCAAAACTCCAACCAGAACTATTGGAAAGTTTTGGAAAACTTTACACATTACAAACATGAAAATGGCCTCGATTTTGTTTCAAGTCCTTCGGCACAGCAGTCATGCAGCTAAGCTCTGGGAAAATCAGTTTAGCAGCTGTCCTAAAGTATACTTTTCTGTCTCAATGAGAGAATAAGACAAAAGTAGCTGAACAGAGGACAAGTTCTTTTCACACCATCCCTCCTGCGCTCTCTCTTTCTCACTCACTACTAAGACCATCTCCCCTCATCCCGAATCTCTGCTCCACCTGTTCCCGTGCCCCACAATTATTCACATTCTGGACACAGAAATCTAGATCGGTCATCTTGACCCATATATGATGGATACACTGAGGTGTTGCTCCATGTAAGTCTTAGCCTACCCATTATGTAATTCTGTGTCATAATCAGGCACTTATATTGAATGATCTGAGTGGTGCTAATAGTGTTTGGAGAGGTAATGGTCAATTAGTGATCCGATACAAATGGCCCCCACCATTTCCCACAAAAATAGCCTTTGTAATTAAGATGCCACCTGTGCCCGGTGTTAAAAACACAGTAGCCATGGTACTCAGAAATATGCTCGGAAATTGCAGGCTAGTCAGCCTTTTTGCAAGGCCTGCAGCCCTCCCTTTTCAGGCCCAAATGGGGCTGACTAGACATCTGTATGCAAATGATCCAGATAGTATAGAACGTACATACGTTGGAGGGGGTGAGACTGCTTTCCCCAGCACTACAAAGGCTAAATTGGTGGATATTGTGAGCATGCACAGCTGACTGGCTGATCTGGAAATTCCTATTCAAATATCCATACTCAGTGACCATCTGCAACTTTTCAGATAATAGCAATTCATAGTAATCACTGGGGGAGGATAATCACAAAAGGTTAAGATGCAATTATATATTTACATTCATCTCTCACATGTAAAACATTGGGGGTATTTGCATTTATGCAGTCATTAAAAATTCCTCCCCTTTATGTTTTCTTGCTTTATTTCAAGGAGGCTGGGATTAGTTGAGATACAGGGAAGCTGTGAAGTTATGACAAGGGCTTTTTACCTGTAAGGGTCTAATCAAATGAATACCATGTGTGTTTTCTAAAGCAGTGATTTTGTGTGTTGCTTTCAAACATGCAATTCAAAACCCTCATTTAACACCACATTATGAATTCTATTATCCAAACTAAAATTTCAAACTATTGCTGTGTAACATTATGAGACGACACTAATGTGCAAGGGCCGCCTATGTGACGAAGACCGATTTTAAACATATGGTTAAACTTTACTTCCCGACAAAGATTTTTGCTTTTTTATAAATGTCAGCATGCAAGAACTCTGGATGTTATACATTTATTTGATGTATTTACTGCAGTTTTTTGTTGGGCAAATTATAGCTAATTGTCATTGTATTAACTTACATTTTTGCTGTTTAGTGAAATATTTTGTGTTTCATTTTTTTACTATTTAAATTTTACTGAATAGTTTAAAATATGATGTTAAATAGTCAGTTTCACTGCATGTGACATCTTTCGTCATATAAAGCCGCTGAGAAAATTAAGAGACCATTCAAGTCTAGCCTTTGATCCGCAATTCTGCATGTAATGTGACAATTCCAGTTAAGTGTCTGTTGAAGTTCAACAACAACAAAAAACCTTAATGACATAGTCAGCCAAGAGCAGTGTGAAAGACTGAGAGAAGTTGTGAAAAAGGCTTATTCCATCTTATTCACTATTCAACTAATTCTAATACACATGTAAAACATTATTAATGTGTTGTTTAAACATGAACATGAACTTGTTTTCTTTGCAGTATTCAATATATGCTAACATTGCATCTTTATTTCTTTTTTGACCAGTTTGTCCTGTTTCAATTTTCTGCAAATAAAAACAATATTTTAATTTGGAATGTGTGAGAAATGTTGTCACTAGTTCACATATTGAAAATAAATTGATCATTTTACTTAAACATGTATGAATAGTAAACTCAGACAAAATGAAAACACTCATATCCACTCTTGTGCCTTTTGTAAATGTTTTAGTTTGTTGCATTGCTCTGCAGTTGAAGCATTTGCATTAATTGCTCAAAGTTTCACATTTCTTGAAGTTTAATTTATTAAATTATGTAAGTGAAGAGTTCATTTGCAAAAACAGATAGCATCAAGAAACATGTTTTTTACTGTGCCGTCCAAGTAATATCAATCAAACTGCCGTTGTTTTGATTAAATAATAATAACTAAAAAAATACATCTAACGAACACAATAAAACATGATAACATAATAATGAACATGACTTTTGAAAATGAAATGTTCTTTTATTTTCAGTTATCTGTTTTTGCAAATAAACTATTAATGTAATATTTATATATATGATCAGAGCTGTTTTAGAATGAGTGCAAATAATGCTGCACTTCTTTAATTTATACAAATAATACAAAGTGTTCATATTAACTCCTGATCAGTCCAATCAACAAATGAGGCAAGTAAGAGCTTCCAGGTCACGTTACAGAAGTATGCAGAGAATCAAAGTCACCATGGGACAGTCACACCAGTCAATGCTTGACCTTTGACCCACAGAGGTGTTTGATACACAAGGGTCGTGACCTTAGCTGATCTCTTTATTTCAAAGAGCAGGTGCTGCAGGAGAGATGACCCTAGAGAATGCCAGGGCAGGGTCATTGGGGTCAATACTTATTTACTAGTTGTGATATGGCACACGTGCCACTTTCCCAAGAGAGTCGAATATCAAATCAGCGCTGTTGACAGTTCGGCTAATGTATGATTGTGTGCATATGCTTTTGTGTGACAGCTAAACACATAGCGCTGCACTTTTCCTGTAGCTCAGACGGGAGAGCATTGCAATAGAAGTGCACAGGTCATAGGTTCAAATCCCAAGCAACACATTCACTGAGTAAACGCATACATTGATGCACTTTAAGTCACTTTGGATAAAAGCTAAATTAATAAATGTAATGTATAACCAAAGGTTTGAGCATGTTCAAACAGAACTGCATGTATTTCTTGGATAAAGTGCTTTGTTCTTTTCATAAAAGACCTGGAAACATCCCTGCTCAAAACACACGTAGACGCGTTTAAACACTCTGTATTGAAGCGATAAGAGGGTCCGATGACCAAAATCTGGCTCTGTTCACTCTGGGCATCGAATGAAAGGTGCAGATTTGCAGAGGGGACCACCCGAAGTAAACTCATTAAGAGTCCAATAAAAACCTTCTGTCGGGACGGCAGGACTCCCACAGATACTCCAGTGACAATACAATCAACAACAAGAGCAGAGAAAGGAAAAATCCACAGACAAAAGAGCCTTCTAATTAGCAGAGCACTTCTAAGTGACATATGCTCCTGGAATCGGGGGTGAGAAGTGATGGAAGTGAAGGAGAAGAGAGTGAAGAGGAACTGCCCCGGGCGTTTGGACAGCAGGACCGGTGAATGACTCCTGTGCCATAAAGACCTCCCAAAAGCCTATCAACTGTACGGCTGAGCTGAGATAAGCATGGCGTCAGTCGGTAGTCATTCTTTTCTCTTGTTTTAACAATGGATGCTGGAACAACAGTTATAAGTAACTCCAGAACGAGGTGAAGTGCTAATGTGGTCTTTGTTTGAGATTGACATTCCATGCGGATATAATATTGAATTCGGAATCATGCTGGAGAAAAATATTCCCTCTCTGTGTCTGTCTGTTTGTGGTTTTCTTTTTCCACTCTGTACTCTATTCTTTTAAAGGTTTAATTACATCAGGGAATGTCTTTTGCACCCCCTGGGGAATCTTTGATGTGTTGATGACATTTCATCCCAACATCCATTGACGAGTCGAGTGTTTTAGACACATGTCTAGACATGTAATTCTATAGTGACAGGTATGTGATGCTACTGAATGTGTGTGCAAAAATTACATGCATGTACATGTTTTCAATGTACAACATTGAACATTACAACGTTTTCAATGTACAACAACATACCTGACCAAATTGCTGCCAAGCCACATTTACACAACAAATTGCCACACTTAATTTTGGTTAATTTTTTAAACGATTACATTATTTTTTTAATCTCAAGTAAATGTACCTTGACTTAAGAAATTCTAGACTTTTGCACTGGTCTTTTGTAGTGCAATGCATGGGTAGTTGACAAAAAATCTTCAATGTGTTCTATGGTGTGATAGCAAAATTTTTGAAAACAAATTGTTTATAATATATTATTTCATATAATTATTATTATTTATATTAATAATATAAAATAGCATAAGAAAGGCTCATTTTCATTGTTGTTTTTTATTTTTGCATTGTTACACTATAGGACACTTATATATTCATATACACTCATATATTTCATATACACTGTAGCTGAGTTAAATGTAACCAGTTTTACTGAAATTCAACCAATTTCAACTTCTTTTTATAAGTCAGTATAATATGTTTTAAGTTCAATTTTTTAATTCTTATATTTTAAGTGACTTACAAAACCAGTTTGATTGAACTTTTTGAACTTTTAAAATAAGGAAGCTTTTGAAAGTTTGAAATTGTATATTTTATTGTGAATATATGTTTCTAACTATGTTGCTATTAAGACTATTTCTGTCTTGTGTTGCATACACAACTAAATTCTGGGTGGATGGTTCATGTAAAATGCTATTGATTTAAACTCTCACTGTACTATGATGGATGTTCAAGGTTCATGGGGTCATGTGTATCCCTTACAGTTCAACTGTTACTCTTTCCAATGTCTGAGGTTAATGACTGTTCATTCCAATCAGCTTTCAGATTTCCCATTTCAAGTCATTCCCTCTTTTCACGGTTCTAGTTTATATACAGTATGCACTTTGCAGTTTTTTCCCGATAATAAAATGTATACTGAAATCTAATTTGGTACAGGAAAACGTCATTTTAGTCATGCATGCAGCACTCCCAAAACTCCTATAGCACATATCACCTGGTTCAAATCATAATATATGTGTGGTACTGACTTTTGAGAATGTTTTGTTGAACGTATGTAATGATCGAAACTCATAGATAAAATCTTATCAAAACAGATTGAAGTTGAATATGTCTCTTTAGCGCCACCTTTTGATGGTACATTTATCAAAAAATATATTGTGAAAAGTCTTTAAAAGAGCTTGTATTACATGTTTTGACATACACTTAGTATTTCTATAAAATTTCCCATCTCAGCCTGAGCACCCTCAAAGTCTTCAGCACTTCATGACCTTTCATCTTCTAAACCCTTCATACAGGCAATAACAACGCTTTCATTATTAGCTTGAGCAGTGAGTCTCCTCTGACACTTTTATGTTCTGTCACTGATTTCTTTCATCTTACACATGGTCTGAAATTGTAGTGTGTCAGATCTAAATTTTGCAATATTTGTCCAATGTTTTGTGTTATTTTTCTCATTCTGTTTAGAGGTGTGCCGGCTTTTTTGTTCTCTTGCTGGCAGCCCTTACAAATGCCAACCTTTCTCTCTGAAACATAACAACAGAGAGCCAGTGAAAAACAAACAACAAATGTGTTTCTTCTAGACTGATTGTCTATATTTAGCTCAGACAAGGCTATAATTGAACAAGCAATAACACCTGGGATTACTGAGAAAAGATTGACAGGGACACTTTCAACATCTCTGTTAGATCTTGCTTGGTGTTATTGGTCATCAATAGAAATGTCTTGTGCTGAGCTTGTTCCCCAGGCAACAGACTGACTGACAATATTTTTCATCATTTGTTTAGAGGCACAGAACTTAGAAGTTGATCCCATTCATCGTGCACAAAAAGCTGCTGAGCAATGCCTTTCATGTTAAGAAATTAATGCTTAGAATTGTGTCTTTCTCAATCTGAGTTTCAGTGCATGTGAGATTTAAAAAACAACTTCTGTGTATTTTCTGTTGTATCGCCATGTGCCTAAAGGCAAAAATAGTTTATGTCCATTCAAAGAGTGAGCTTTTTGCACCCTAAAACTCCAAAAACGAAATCTTGACATTTACTACATTTTTATTGAAAACTCACTTCTACCATCATTATAACCCTGCACAGAGACATAAGTGAATATCTATAAAGGCAAACATATCCACATACTGCAATAATGCCCAACATTCTCAATAAATCACTGAACCCAACAGCCTACTGGGAAACCTTTGCATCTAAAAAAATGGGTTTATAAAGATGGCCTGAGAGAGAAGAGAGAAAGTTAATTTATAATCCATCTGCCTCTTGCTATTACTAAAAATTAGCTCAGCACCATCATTTATCCATTAGCAAATGGTTGTGAGGTAACACACACAGTTTTTAAGGCTGAAAATAATTTGAAAGCTCACGGGCAGAATTTCTTAGAAAATAACCTTCATTTAATAAATCATCCCTGAAATATGAAAATCATTGTCTTGGTCTACAACAAGGAACTGCACTAAAGAAGACACCCACAGCATAGTATTTAGTCTTTCTGATCATGTAAAAGTATGGAAGTGGTCATATGTATGGTCCATATGTATGCAAGATTATTGGGTAGGAGCTTTTAGAATGAAGCATTGCTGGAACATTCTCCCAAGCTTTCCTCAAAGAGGTGACCTTTCAAGAAACCATCTGAAATTTAATACAGCCTTGGTCAACGTGTTGGGTAAGTTACTCTGAAAAAGTAATTAGTTACTAATTACATATTCAATAGTGTAATTAGATTACTGTACAAATTACTTTCTCCAAAAAGATTTTAACTACTTATTACTTTCTGTATACTATATCAACCTTGATTAGTTATGTGATTCAAGGTTAGACACGAAACGACTCTTAATTCATTCAAATAAATGATATAACACTACATAAAGTATTCTTATTAACTGACTAAAGTATTACAAATGTGGGAAAGATACATTAATGCATGCATTTTAAAGTTAGACTTTGAATTTGAATGTCAATTCCACTACTGTATATATTACACAGTATTTAGTTCAATTACATCCGAAGTAACTGTGATTAAATTACAGAAAAAATAAGAGTAATCCCTTACTTTACTTTTTTAAGGGAAAAGTAATTAAATTACAGTAACTAATTACTTAGTAACTAGTTACACCCAACACTGGTCTACGCACATGACGTGTGATTTTGTATATGTATGTGTGAATGGTTGAATGAATGCCTAGATTCTGTCCATGGACATGCATTCCTTTTGAGTCACCAAATTAGACACCCTGAAATCGCTCATCTGAAAATGAGTGAATCACACATCATCACCATGGTTATAAAGCTTGAAAATTAGTATGTAGAGAAATGTCTCTTCTGGGTTTGAATATTAGAAATAAAAAAAAGAAAATTAAAAACATCTGCACAGTCAAAAACTCCTATTTAAATCTAATACATTCTTTTCGTGCATGCAGAGCAAAAGCTATAATTATTGCCTTTACAAAATATTTAAAATGGCACCAAAGCAAGGCATGATTTTTCCAAGGGGCCTTTTTGTCCAAAGTGCCACTTTCATTTCCAGATTGATTCCTGTCTTTTATTAAATGTCTGTGCTCAAAAGCATCACTTTTAGATACTGATAGTGGGAGTCCCACATAGACTCCATTGTAAAGAAGGCCCAGCAGAGGTTATACTTCCTCTGTCAATTGAGGAAGTTCAACCTACCACAGGAGCTACTGACCCAGTTCTACTCAGTGGTCATCGAATCTGTTCTGTGCACTTCAATTACTGTTTGGTATGGCTCGGCCACCAAATCAGACCTACGAAGACCACAACGGACAGTTCGTAGTGCTGAGAAAATTATTGGTGCTCCTCTGCCCACACTTCAGGACCTGTACGATTCCAGAGTGAAAAACAGGGCAAGAAAAATCATCATTGACTCCACACACCCAGCACACAAACTCTTTGATCTGCTGCCCTCTGGCCGGCGCTTTAGAGCACCAAACACCAGGACTTCCAGACACAGAAGCAGCTTCTTCCCCCAGGCAATCTCCCTCCTAAACAGATAACTGCTCCTTAAGAGCAATATTCCACTTCCACTACTCCTATAGTGTGCACTATAGTGCCTTATTATATCTACATCTTATGTATACATGTATATAACACTACCTCTACTTACTAAATTATCCATTTGCACAAGTGTACATACAATCTGTTAATATGTTTATTCTACTATATACTACCCTGTACAATGTCTCTTATATGTTATTATCCCCCATTTTCTGTAAAATAGTCTTTATTTTATATATGCACAATTTAGAATCTTTTAGACTGTAAATCGTATTATATTGTATTGTCATTGTGTTGAATGTCTGTACTAGAAGCTTCCAACACCAAAGAAAATTCCTTGTGTGTGCAAGCACACTTGGCAATAAAGCTCTTCTGATTCTGATTCTGATTCTGATAGTTCTCCCTATACAGTTATACTATTATACACCTTCACTTTCAATTAAAAAACGTTTTTTTCATCTGCTTGAAGAAAATCTGAGAATTTCTATATAACCAATTAAATGGATATTTTTAGTAGACATAAACTGACAATTATTCTGGTAAAGCTTTTATGTTTGGCCAAACTATCGTGGATGCTAAAAAAGTCACCTAATTTATTATTAACCTATAGTAACATGACTTTTATGCTATTTTTAAGATCCTGAGCATCTCAGCACAAACACCTACACCTAAACAGCATAATATAGCATGACACAAGTCACGCTGTTTGTAGTTTATCAGGACATGAAGAACTCAGAAACAATTTACAAGGGAAGCTGAGTGAGAGAATATAACACAGAGATTAAAGTTCTTCTAATTGACACCACAGAGAATATCGCAGCTATACAGAGCACAATCAATCTACTTAGTCTATACCTCAAAGAGAATGACAAGATGTTCCTGACGTTTCATTTGTACTTTTATTTCGCTTTCTGCTTTGATTCGCACTTTATATCATTGAGCGTGTTTAACGAGAAGGGCAAATGCTGCCAAGTCCATAAAAAATCTTTCAAAGGTACCATTCGAAGGTGGATCAGAAATGTTCTGGTCGTGTTTACACTGTCATGAAAGAACATGGGAGTCTATTGCAGAATGCTTTTAGTGCACTCAACATCCTTTTCAAACACAGACATTTTAAAACTTATAGTTTCTCTAAAAGCTTTTTACATGCTTTTGAAATCATTGTATACAAGATACTGAATTTAATAAATCCGGTAATTGCACGGCATGCTTTCTAATCTAAGATTCGAAGTTAAAACTAAAATTGCAAACAAGTATGCAATTGTATCTGTCAAACCAGCAGGTACTCATACATTTCTCACAATGATTAGAGCTCCTGCACAATAGCATGCTAATGTGATTGGATGTTTGAGAACCGTATGCATGACTTAATTATGGTTGTATATTTCTCTACATAAAACGGTTGTATTTGGGGGGAATTGACTTTGTCAATTGCAATGGAAACAACAATGTTAAAAATAGAATTTAATTGAGGACTAAAAACATTGACATTTCAGCCCCTCACAAAAAATGACTGCAGGCATCCGGATTAACAAATACCCATTCATAACCCTCAGAATTTTTGTATGAACAAAAATGAAGCAAAATGAATCTGGCCTAAATTGCAAACTGTGTAAAGGTTCCTTTTTTAAACACTTATTTGCATATGAACACATGAAATATTTGCATATTTATCTGCAGTTTGGAAACCCATTCCTTATCTCTGACCTGTGTCACCTGGCAAATGTCCCAACTGTGAAAATACTGAAGTGCTTCTGTGTTTGTCACACTCACTGTTCCGTTATCTCAAAGGTGTGTTAACAGCCCTCCCCATCTCAGCCATGATATTGATTGGTGAAAACTTAAAGTGAATAGCTTGTATGCAAACCCAACTGATTCCAATGATATCAATTAACATTAACATACAAATCATATTATAACCAGAAGTGAAATTTTACTTTCTTGATTTTTTTACTTCTTTACGTCTTCAGTGTAAGTGTTTTGTAGTTTCCTGCGGGAAAGTATGAACTGATACAGTATGTGATGGAACTAATAAAACGATCGACATCGACATGTGAAGGTCTTACATTATGCATTAGTGGCGCAGTGCCACTTCAAGTGTTCATGTAGCAGAGCAGACCAGCAGCAGATCGCGCGTATCTGCATCTGTCAGGTAAGAATAATTATTATAAACATCTGGGATTTTTGGATATACTTTAATTTGTTACTCCTTTCATGAATATAGGAACGTTCTGTTTAAGAAACATTGCCCTTGTGCGCAACCTAGACATTTATTTTAAAATGATTGGGTCTCATTAAAACCATAACCTATATATCCGCTTAAAACATAAATTATAATAAAAATATTAAAAGTAGATATGTAAGGGAAAGCCGTTTCATTTATTTAACATTCCAACGAAAAAATAGCCTGTGGAATATTTTATAACAATATTACAATATATTCCAAATATATTGGAATATTTAGAAATATGCTGTGAACATATGTGCAGCATATATTGTTTTTGAAGTTTATTTCTTCTGTATACATTATTTCTTCTTGTACATTTTTGTATTTTTTTCTTCTACTTTGAAGGTTTTGCTGCAATGGAACACGAGGATACGATGGACAACAAAACAACGATTACAACGCAAATGGAATCTCCATGCAACCTGACCGCAGACTCTTCCCATCGGGAAACGAATCTCCAACAAGGTTCATTTACCGTAATTTCTACATTTGGCATTTGGCAAAATGAAAACCGTCACCAATTTATTCATTTTAAATCTGGCCATCGCCGACGACCTTTTAACGTTGGTTCTGCCCATCAACATTGCCGAGCACTTGTTAAACTACTGGCCGTTTGGTGACATTTTATGCAAAGTGATCCTCTCCATAGATCACTACAACATCTTCTCCAGCATCTTCTTCTTGGCTGTCATGAGCGTGGACCGCTTTCTAGTGGTGGTTTCCACGTTGCGCTCCAAGCGCGTGTCCCACCGGACCTACAGGTTAGCCAAGACGGTCAGCATCAGCATCTGGGTTCTGGTTATAATCATAGTGATGCCCTTTACAGTTTTCGCCGAGGTGTGTGTCAGTACAGACGATGCTGAGCGCAGGAAGAGTTGCGTCTTGAGTTTTCCAGTCCCTGAGAGTTTCTGGTTTAAAGCCAGTCGTATTTACACGCTTGTGCTCGGGTTTGTCGTTCCAGTGTCAATTATCTGCATCCTCTACAGTGTGATACTCTACAAACTACGACGCACGCGACTGAATTCAAACGGGAGAGCTCTGGACAAAGCCAGGAAGAGAGTTGTGATGGTCTTCATCGTACTTGCAGTTTGCCTGTTCTGTTGGACCCCCTTCCGCCTGAGTACAGTGGTCGCTCTTACCTCCGATTTACCCATTTTTAATAATTTAATAATGCACTTATAATAAGAAGAGAACTTAAAATAAAAGAGAAGAACATGACGTTTATGTTACGTAATACCTTATATCACCAGCAGAGGGCAGAACGACATCAAATAGCAGTTGTTTGTAAATGACTTCTATGAACAGGTATAACATTTGTTTATGTATTTACAATTATTTCAAAAGGCATGTTATAAACATTATAACATGTACAGTCAGATTAGAATGGCTTTATGGCAAGACAATAATCCTGTTTTGAAATGATCTTACTGAACACATGCAGAATAAGGGGTTATTGAGCATGTTACAATTACCCTCAGTTGTCCCCTTCTTAATTTGTAATGTCTTATGTTTTATTCCATGCTGAACACTAGAGAATGTGATTTTATTGAGCATGCAGGTAACCAACAATGTGAATCTAGTTATCTAAGACTTTCTGAGCATTTCCATTGGCCATTTCTTATCAAACTGAGGGCATGTAATTGCAAAGTAATTGTGATTCTCAAACACAGGATTTACTTTGTGTTTGTCTCATCTCCTATGGATCTTTTCTGAGGGGGAAAATATGAATCCAACAATGTTTGTTTCTCTGCGCACTCACACATAATAAACATGCATGGTTTGAGGCTTGTATCCATACAATAGTGTAGACGTCTCACACCTCACTATTGTTTCTATACCAGACAAATGATAGCCTATTTTCTATCCCCTAAACCTACCCTTACACAAACCTGTTGATGTTATTAAAGAAAAACATGATTTGGCCAACAACTACAGCCAAATATGCAAACACAGAGGAATATTGCATCAGCTCTCTCATTTCTGCTTGGCGCTGGTCCGAGTCCTCAAGCCTTGAAAGCCGCTGTTTTATGGGTGCAGGGTGAAATTGATTGCCTCACATATCACTGAGTGTTCTCTACCGGGATAGAAAATATCCCCTCATTTATCTCGACACTCCGAGCTTCAGTGAGTGGTGTTAGCCACGTGTACTGCCTTATAAACACCCTGTAACCCACCACAACCTCACGAATAAATATTCTCCAGCTTTACCTCTCTCTCTTTCTCTGTCTATCATACTGCATCACCAACACCCACGAGTAAAGGCATTTACTGTAAATAAGGCACAGGCAAAGGCATTTTACATTGTTTGTTTATGCTTTTACAACATTTTAAAGGCTAAATATCAATTCTTATTTGAGTCTATATTTTATCTACTGTACTTCTGTGCATTATATTGTAAATGTAAACATTATAGTATAGGGCATGAGTCATCAAATGTAAAGCTATTGTATTTTATTAAGGACATTCAGTATTTGGAAAGTAGCTGAGTTTAGTAAGATATATTTTATGAGTTAGTCCTTGGATATCTGCAGCACAATAACAATAAGTATGTCCAATACATCTTTCATTTTTTAACATGAAGCATTTGTTTATTATCAAGTTTTACATAGTTGAAAAAGACAAACAATGTTACTGGCTCAGAAAGAAATTCGCCAGAAACAAAATGCGTTGTCTTGAACTAGTCAAATGTGATATATGACATTTGTGATCTGGACACAAAAAATCTGGCTGTGTCTTCACATCTTGTGCAATGCCCTTCAGCAGAGGACAGCTTCTCTCTATATATCTAAAGCAATAAATAAAAGAGACTGATCTTGCTAATAAAAGCCCCAAACATGCAGTATCTCATGATCAAACACATGTGTACCTAAATAAAAGACAGACAAATCTATCTAGAAAGATTCTATCATGCCTTCAATTGCATAAGATAATATAAATATTGATCTTATAAACACAGATTTCATTTTTTCATGTATATATTTTTTACAAATATCCTTATATCACTTTAAGAACTGTAAGCAAGCCAGCACCATTTGGGTGTAGCCTACAGTATATGTAAGTGGAACGTGTTCAACCGTTCAATTGTATATAATAAATAGGTCTTACAAACACATATGTTATTTTTCATATATTTTCTTTATAAACAAATATCCTTATCAAAGATAAGTAAGCCAACAACATGCATAGTACTATAAATAACCCAGCAAGAACATATGGCGTATATTCCCATGTGAGTGGAAAGTAAACTTTTTCTTGGATTTGTTTGAGTTCTTATTAAAGAACATAATTAAAACGCCGGTTGCTCTCTCTCGCTCTCTCTCCCCCATATACACAAACCTGATTAAACCTGATGATCGAGCCTGTACGCACCGAAGCGCATGCGCAAGCTGTGCAGTAATGAGCAGTAGCACAAGGCGCGCACGAACAACTCAACGCTGACATTCTTCATAAATTTATCTCGCTAAATATGACATCCAAAGTGGTAAGAATCTTTTTTCCTGCGTTGTGTTTTTATGTACCAGCTTCACCGGATAGCGTCACATAATTGTTTGCAACAGCCTACTAAACAGTTTTATCATTGTAGGAATTAAGGCGAAAGGGTATTATGCTTGTGACACAAAGTTTTCCGTCTTCTCGTCAGCAGTTGTAAGTGCTTCAGGATGGAGTTGATGGATGAGTTGCCCGGTGTTAGAGATGCTCTGGTCCAGCAGATGTTAAACGACACGCTCCTGCAGCGGAATTTAAGCGCGATAGATGATGTAGATGGACCACTACCTACCAGCATAAAGATCACCGTCGTTGTGGTTTACTTGATAGTGTGCGTGGTGGGGCTCGTGGGGAACTGCCTGGTCATGTATGTAATTATCAGGTGAGAATAAATGTTCATATGCGATCTATTGGAGTGTGTTATAGAGAGGGGTGGTTAGTTCAGTTTTATTGGAGGTTGGGCAAAATAATGTGATCACTGGGGAAATAGGTGTCATTCCTTTATTAATTAGGTGTTGGACCAACATTTACATCCTTTAAGACCGCTTCAGACCTTCTATAAAAAACTTTAAAATAATCACATTTTTTGCAAAGTTTAATGTACCCTTAGTTTTTATGTGGTTTTAAATTAGTCGTGTAAAACACTTCATGTTGTTTTAGCAACGTCCACCAGAAAAAAAGAGCTGTTTTTACATTTTCCCACAGTCTGTCAGGTCTATTTTGATGCTGTTGTGCTTTATATTTTTGGTCAGAGCACTCATTTTACAGTTGCATTAATCTAAAACTTGTACATTAACATGGTGACAGTTTTTCTTAAACTGATACCCTTTTCTTGTTCTCGTTATGCGCAGTTCTTGTGTCACGTCAAAGCTGCTTGTTCATTACATTGCTAAATTAACATTTGGTTCTTTTCCAACCCTCCCTGGCGACACAGCTGTAGACGGGAGGCAAGACACAGCTTGCGTTTAATTATACAGTTTTTGACAACGTTTAGTGGTAAGGCCTTTCGCCATTTAACATGGAAAGCATCGCCTAAGTGTCACAAATGTATTCAGCTTTGATTGCGGAGACTGACACAGTGTGACAGCTTTAGGAAAATGCAAAATATCCTTGTGATTTACAAACACTTGTTTCCTGCTGTTTTGCTGTAGCATTACAGGCACGACCCTGTAGTTGTTTGTTTGCTATCATGTTTTTGCGTAGCTCTTAAGGATTGCCATGCTCAATGTACAGAGGTAACTGCAATAAGATGTTAGAACTCATAGTCTTTTTCAAAGGGAAATAATTGTTACAATAAAAGATGTGGTGTGTTTAAAATCCCTGTGGTATTCAGGAAAGAATGTTTGTGTTCATGCACACGTGTAGGGTCATTACTCACAGACGTGGTGATATATAGTCCTATGGGCCTATTTTAAAACCTGTTGCTAGGCACTGCTTGCAGAAATTTCTTACCTCCTAAGACCAGCCTCTCTCACCGTTTCAGTTTCATTGAATTTGGATGTCAAAATATAATTTCTACAGTCCTAATTTCATATTCAGAAAGATCCAACATATGCTTTGACCGTGAATAAATGCTTTTTGAATGATGCCCTTACTCACCCTTGTATTTCTCAATAGGACCGTCATGTCATCCAGCAACATATTCCAAACAGTGACAATAGCATAGTGATATGTGTTGAAATTGCATTTTTCTTTACTTGCGTGATACATTTTCTTCAAAGAAGTGCATATAAAGCTTAAACTATTTCCTGGCATTTCATAACACATCCATGGCATTGCTTACACAGGAAAGCTCTGTCATTATGCTGATCCATATTTTTCAAAAGCATGCTGTAAAAAAATATCTTTGTAATTGCCGCAGGTACACAAAGATGAAAACGGCCACCAACATTTATATCTTTAACCTGACCCTGGCTGACGCACTAGTGCTTGCCACTCTTCCTTTCCAAGGCACAGATGTCCTCCTTGGATTCTGGCCTTTTGGTCTGGCTCTCTGCAAGATCGTGGTGGCCATTGACTACTACAACATGTTCACAAGTATCTTTACTCTGACCTCAATGAGCGTGGATCGATACATAGCGGTCTGCCACCCCGTGCGCTCCCTGACAGTTCGTACCCCGTTTCGAGCCAAGCTGATCAACGTGGCTGTGTGGGTGTTGGCATCCGCCGTAGGACTTCCAGTCATGATCATGGGTCAGGTGGAGGAGGATTTTAACGGTACACATGTCCTTCTTTATAATCCTATGCATCAACTTGCCATTCTGAAGCAAACCATGACCCATTTGAATCTTTTCATATATCTTGCTGTGCTCTCAAACGTAACACTGCTTTCAGTTTGTGAATGTCTTTTCCATTCCATTCTCCATTGACTCATCACTCAACATAAATCACGGTACTAATTTAAATGACTTTACTTCCGACTTCCATCCAGGTGTCGAGTGTGTAGTGACCCTTCCTGACCCAAGAGGACACTGGGAGCCTGTGTTTGCTACATGCATCTTCCTCTTCTCTTTTTTGATTCCTGTGGCGATCATAAGTTGCTGCTATGGGTTGATGATACGTCGCCTGCACAGCGTACGTCTCCTTTCGGGCTCGAAGGAAAAAGACCGTAATCTGAGGAGAATCACCTATATGGTACTGTCTGTGGTCGCTGCCTTTGTGTTGTGCTGGATGCCAGTACAGGTCTTAGCTTTGATCCAAGCCCTGGGGAAGATAGATCTCGGCGGGAGCCGGGCCGCAATGGCGGCCATGCACTTCTGCATCGCTCTGGGCTATGCCAACAGTAGTTTAAACCCTGTGCTCTATGCCTTCCTGGACGAAAACTTCAAACGGTGTTTCCGTGAATTTTGCATGTCGGCCAACCCCGGTTTGTACTTAGAAGAACAGCGCAAGAAGTCACTGAGGCGTGAAGAGGGGGAATGTGGTGAGGTTGAGGCAGGTGTTTTACATGATAAAGAAGAGGTTATTGATGTAGGTGCCATTCCAGCATGTGTAAATTAATGGTTCTCTTTAAATCAGTGATTTTTGTATTCTAACCAAAAGAAAAGTGCAATTGAGTGAGGTCATGTGAACATGAACACAGGATTAAGATTTAAGCAAATGCTTTCGTGACGCTAAACTTCACACGAAGGCTTTTGTCCTAGTTCACATTAGTGAACAATTTACAAGACCATCAATTCTTTAAAGGAATAGTTCACCTTAAAAATAACAATTCTGTCATCATTTACTCACACTCTTGTCATTTTAAACCTGTATGATTTTCTTTCTTTTGCAAAACAAAAAAGATGATATTTTGAAAAATGTTGGTAACCAAAAACCGTTGGTCCCCATTGACTTCTATTGTATGGACCCAAAACCAATTCAAGTCAACGAAGACCAACGGTTTTCTTATACCAACCTTTTTCAAAATATCTTCTTTTGTGTCCTGCAGAAGAAAGAAAGTCATACCGGTTTGAAATGACAAGAGGGTGTGTAAATAATGACAGAATTTTTATTTTGAAAATGAACTATTCCTTTAGGGATAAAGGGCTTTTTATTTTTGAACCAGCACTTTCCCCTTTTCTGACTTCATTGTTTATTGTAGCATTAACAAATATTTATATTATATTTATATAAAATATATGTATGATTACTGTTTGTTGTATTATGTTTGAAAACATGCTGCTTTTGTTATGAAATTGGTGTACTGGAATTGCATATGCTACTTATTTGATAATTGTGCTAAACAAAGTTGTGAAAATACAACCTTTAAAGGGATAGTTCACTCAAAAATGAAAATTCTTTCATCGTTTACTCACCCTCAAGTCGTTAAATATCGGTATAACTTTCTTTACAAAACAAAAAAGAAGATACTTTGAAGAATGTTGGGAACCAAACGACATAATTTCCCATTGACTTGCATTGGTTTTGTGTCTATACAATGGAAGTGAATCGGTATTGCCATTGTTTGGTTACCAATATTCTTTAAAATATATATTTTTTGTGTTCTGCAGAAGATAAAGGTCATACAGGTTTGAAATGACAAGAGGGTGAGTAAATAATGGCAGATTTAGCTTTTTGGGAGAACTATCTCTTCAACATAAAGTAAGTAATGTAATTATACAGTATACAGTATATAATGCACACAAATAATTACTCTATTACACAAACATATTTGCTCAGTAAATGTATCTATATTTAAAGGTGTTACCTTAAAAGCTTTATGATGAATCATATGTCAGTACAGTCTGGAAATAAAATAATCTGCTATGATACTTATCTGCCTGTATTTAATTTGTCACCTTTAACAATGTTTCAGAATGACAGGCTTGTGCTAATGAAGACAGGAATCTTTCACAGAAAACATCTGTTTGACATCTGTGAAACACAGTTAAGACGTGGGAAACTTAAACATTTTTTAGATTTCTGTTTATCTCTTGTATCTGTGGTGATCTTGAGGCTCTTGAAATCACGTTTCTTTAAACTCTTTGTTATATGGCCAGCTTAAAAGTGCCAACTGTGAAGGATCTTAGAAACATCTGTTGTTCTCTGAGAAATAAAAAAAAATGCTTTCCAGATGGTGTTCTAATGCTTCATAGATGCTCAGTATGCCTCGCTTCTTTTCTCTCTTCAGCCTATATCTTAATTAAACTCTTGACTAAACAAAAAATACAAAAATATATTTAATATTTCTCTGTATACAGAGTGATTTAATAATGCATAAAATAACAAAATAATTGTACTTTTACACAATTTTGGTTTCTTATTAAATATGATCATTTTAGCCTGAAAAGTTTCACTTTCCTCATTAACCATGTGGTTATCGATCAGAGCTGACAAGTAGAAATATGAATCGGTTGAAATGCTTGAAGACATTTAGCTTTTGCAAACAAGGCCACCAGCATTAAAATCAATGTCTATCATTGAGAAACTTTTGGTTTGGAGCTGAAAAACATTTTAAACATTAATATCCATGGATAAATAATAATTACAGGTTATATGTGCTTTCCAAGAAGTTGTCAAAAATGAAATAAAAAATGTATGAACAGTTATAAACAATATAAACTCCTTAAGATTAAGGAGGGGAAGGAATGTTATTAGTTAAAAAAGAAACAACAATTACAACAAAAAAATGTGAGAGGTATGAAGTGATTTAAACAGGATGTCTGATAACGGAAATAGAGGACAAGGATATACCGCCTCTGGTGGACAGATGTGGGTGGATGAAACTAATACATTTTTTAACAGATTTGATGGAGGATCCAAGGACCAAAAATGTTTCCTTTCGGATACCTTAAGGTGGCGTTCCTGTTTGGATCCCACTTCAGCCTCAAGTTCATCTCATTTTCCCACTCGTAACTCGTGAACTTGTCCCTGAATTTAGGGTTTCAATGGAACAAGTTAGAAGTGGGTTCAAGAGAATTGAAAATAAGAGATCTGCAGGCCCTGGTGGAGTTCTTAAAGCCTGTGCTGATCAAATTTGCTGGGTGATTAGCTATATTTTTAGTTTACACTTGGAAAGGATACCCATTTTATGGAAGACATCATGTGTAGTACCAGTCCCTAAGAAAACTAATCCCACTGAATTTGCACATTACAGACCAATAGCCGTAACTGCCAGTTGACGAAGGTTTCTGAGAGATTGGTTTTAAATCATATTAAGCAGATATTTTGCGTTTGTGATAATAAATTGCAGTTTGCCTATAAAACTGGTTATCCGTTACACCGTACACCGTTAACCACCACATCCTCCTGTTGACCCTCAATGCTATGGGTGTCTCTGGAATGGTGCTACAATGGTTCAAGTCTTACCTCTCAGGTAGGTCATTTAAAGTATCCTGGAGAGGTGAGGTCTCTGAGTCCCAACATCTCAACACAGGGGTGCCTCAGGGCTCAGTGCTTGGACTGTTGCTCTTTTCCGTATACATGACATCCCTAGGTTCTGTCATTCAGAAACATGGCTTTTCCTATCACTGCTATGCGGATGATACACAACTCCACCTGTCATTTCATCCGATTGTTTCTGCACGCATTTCAGCATGCCTGAGTGATATTTTACTCTGGATGAAGGACCATCACCTGCAGCTGAACCTTGTAAAAACAGAACTGCTTGTATTCCCGGCCAACCCAAAGATTCATCACCACCTCTCCATTCAACTAGGCTTCTCTTCATTAAGTTACATTGGCTTCCTATAGTCGCTCGCATCAAATTCAAAGCTCTGCTCTTGGCCTACAAGGCCACCACTGGTTCGGCACCCCCATATCTTCACTCGCTAATACAGACTTATGTATCCCGCTAGATCCCTACGCTCTGCTTCCATTGTTTACCTCATTTGTAAGGTGCTTTTGATAAAAGCGTCTGCTAAATGACTAAATGTAATGTAAATGTAAGTGTAGTTAGATATTTTTGTTGTGTTTGTGCATTGAGGTGGCCATTGAGCCAAAATGGTCTTATCAGTTTTAGTAAGACCATTTTAAAAGTTTATATATACATACTATCTCTGAGAAAGGGGGGACATCTACAGATACTGTTTCTACTGAAAAACAGTTAATCTGTTTACAAATGACCCATCCCTTAAGCGTCCTTAATGTTACCAGTAGGTGGCAGCCCAAGCACAGACACGGATCTGCGCTGGTTGTCACGGTTCACTGCCAACACCAGAAATCTGTCTAGTTTCACTCAAAGGTTTTACCAATAGGTAGATAAGAAATTATGCTACAGAAATGCAATAAACTGAGTATTATACGATCAATTTACTAAGTTTTCCATACAAAACGGGTTTATAAATAAAACAATACGTTTTATGAATTTGGTTTGTACTTTCTTTTATTAAGTGAGACATTATCTATAGCATTTCTACAGAGCCTGATTCTCGTACACAGCATAAAACCATAATGTGGACTGATTGTTGTTGTTGACGAGCTGTGTTAAAAATCCATTTGCACTAAAAATAAACTTTATAACATCAATTTAGCCATTATGCCCATTGGTCGCCGCTCGTTATATGCAAATGACTTTGAAGTACTTCTAATTGTTGTACGGTTGTGTCCTATGTATTTAATCATGAATATTATTATTATTGCGATAATAATTTAGTAACGATAATAATGAATTAATTGTTATTTATATTTCATAATAATTATAAAATAGATTGTAATATTATATTGTATTTTTAAGCATTTGTTAGATTTGTCTGATTAATTCAATTTAAAATGCATCTGATCTAACCAGAAATAACGATATATGTAAGAGCTAGATTTAACCATCTCACCTTTAGATTAAGACCACGAGACTGGGTATCAACCATATAGTAATATTATCAATTCGCCGTATTATCAATTACATTTCACCTATGCTTAAAATCCCCCAACGCAGTCATGTTATTGACATCATTCACGAGAAAAACAGGTTAAATTCATACTGGAATAACGAGGACCGTTTTCCTCCCAGCCCTCTTTTCTCCCTCCCTCGTTCCTCCCACACAGACACGCGACCCCCTCCCTCGCTCCCTCTCTCCCGTCTCTCTTTTCCATCCACTCTCTTTTCTACAACAAACATGGCCGCGAAATCAGACGGCACAGCCGTTTCTTTGCAGATTGACATTCCGCCAACGTGCCTGCCCGGTCCGGAGAATCCGCCACAGTGCCGTCCCGTCGGGAAAGAGTTTTCTCTCCTGGACTGCTGCTGGACCCTATGCGCCCTCTTGGTGTTTTTTTCGGACGGTGCTTCAGACCTGTGGCTGGCTGCCGACTACTATCTCAGGCGGGACTACTGGTGGTTCGCGCTGACTCTCGTTTTCATCCTCATTCCGTCCGTCGTGGTGCAGGTGCTCAGTTTCCGATGGTTCGCGTACGATTACTTGGACTCGAACGGAAGCGGCACGGCCGCGGCTGCTATGGTAGCGGCGTCCAATGGGGAGAGTCGGTTCAGCACCAAGGACAGCGAACAACGGGGCGCTGGCCGTTCCGCTGTGGTCACCGGAACCCGGAGCAGGGCTGAGACGTGCTGCAGAGCATGTGTGTGGCTCTTTCAAAGCATCGTGCATATTTTTCAGCTGGCACAGGTGTGGAGGTATGTGAGTGCGCGTTCTTGATAATGATAAAACCTAGTGTAAAATCCTGTAATGTGTCACATCAGCAGTTCATTCAGCAACATTATATCTCCAGTTCTTCATCCTGTGTGTGGGTGTGTTTGTCCTCTCTCATACAAAAGCGTAACACACCCAAGTCTAGGGTAATCAAGACCATATCAATAGAAGGGCAATACATATTCAATAGAGGACTACAACTTTATGAGGTCAATATTTATGTAGTTTGCACAGATCGATAGGAATTCAGAATGGTCAAGCAGAGAACAAGCAGGACATCACATTCATAGGAACATCACTGCTGATATATAACAATCACATATGAGATATTCCTGTCAGTGAGGAGAGGAAATCTTCATTTTTATTAATGTGGCTGTATTTCCTGTTGCCAGTCCATCATTATCTCCAAGCCATTTGGTTCGGGGCCCCTCCTCCTCCTCCACCTCTTATGAGCTTCTGGGTCAATAATCTCCCAGAGAGACTCCTCCACTCATTCAATCTGTCCACTAGAAATCGCCTTATATATGCACACACTCTGAAATCCCTTTGTCTTTACAGGATTGCAAATGAGTAGCTCACTGGAATTTACTCTTTTTCATGTTATTTACCATTGCCATTTCAGTTTTTAAAAAGATAGGGCAGATTTGTTTTTTTGCTTGATTTTAACATGTTATAATTTCTGCACTGTGGATACTGTTGATATGAGCTGACTGTGTAAGTGTTTATAAGGTTATAGACAGCACTCTATGACATTTCAGTCAATGCCAATGCTAATTTCAAGATGAAATTTACGTCATGCCCTCCATAATTCATTCACATACTGTATAAATCAACAGAACTACACATACAGGCATGTGTATGCAGTGATATGTTCATTCTCCCGTTTGTGTTGATCAGCAGTGACGGGGCTAAGCTCTGTGTGAGTGGACATTACCCTGCTGGCTAACCTGCCGGGTGAAACAGAGTAATGATGTTTGCTGTCATTGATATCACGCAGCTGCCAGCCATTTCAATCAAACGTCATCTCCTGTCACAGCACCATTCTGCTTGTAATTGCTGTCCTTTGCCTATGTCCTTTTGGTAAAGGATTTCCATTTTTGGAAAAGCATGTATGTTTCTTGGGTTTCTGACCTTTGCCTGCTGTCATTTTAGCAGCGTGTCATACCACATTTACCATTTCATATATTTTAGAAAAGGATGAATTTCAGTAATTCAAGACAGCCAGCCAGCAAGAAGACAGAGAGGAGGGAATAATTTTAATCTCATTTAAATAAATCGAACCATTAGCCCATTTTATTCACAAATTAGCTTTGAGAATTTTAGCCTAAGCCCCGCTGAGCTTTGCACCAATGAATATATAATTCATTCAAAACATTTTTAGTGCAACCACAGAAAAACAGCACTGGGACTGCAGCTGATGTCTAATAAAAATGTTGTGCTCTGTCACTCTATCTGTTTGCTATTTAAAGTTCCTGATTAGTAATACATTTGACCATTTTCTTTGTTTGGCCTGCAATAAACCCACTGAACACTTTCTGACTGAATCTTTGCTTAAAAGCTTCTGAGCGGAGCTTTCCACACGCTCTGTCTTTGTTTGATTGGAATTAGCAGTAATGCCATTAAATCTGCCACCAGCGCTGGGCTTGTCACATCGCTGCATTAGAGGGATTATAGATGTTGTGTTTACCTGCAGCAGTCAGCAGGTGAGAAGCAATAGGTGTAGATGTGAAAGTAAAGGGTATTTATAGTGTCTGTGATGTTTCCAGAAAGCTTTAATTGCTATTTGAAGCATAAATTGGGTTATTTTATCTGATCATTTAGCATTGTGAGGTATTGCCTTGAAAATGTAATAATAACAACCTCTTTTGTATTCCATATAAAAAGTGACATGAGTGACATGAAGGTGGGTAGACAATGCATTCAGTTTAAAGTAAAATGATCTGTGAAAGAGGCGACTGAGCAAATTCAGATGAGTGGGTGATTTGTGCCAAAGTGTTTTTGAGGTTTTTGTAATTGATGGTACAAATAAGGTTCCATTCAAAATCCACATTTTTTAGGCATAAAAGACCAAATATTTTGCAAAGATTAAGGCAGAGAATTTGACCTAGTTCAATGCATGCTTTCAATTCTGTATTTTACTATGAAACCCCTGAGAGAACACCTGCCTGATAGTCATTCAAGTTTATTTATTTTCCCGTAAAGCACTGCCCGATGCATGAAGATTAAATGCATTGTTTAACAAAAAAGAGAAGTCTTATTTACTTTGTACTTTAGTTGTTTGTTCACTCAATTCATGCTCACATGAGCTGTCATCAACATATTCGGCCAAAGAAGTTGAACTCTGATAGGTGTTGATTCATATTTCAGCAAACAGATTTTTATTGAGTATAGTTTTTTATTGAGTCCATCATGGACGGTTTAATTAGAGATTTCCCCTGTTGAGCATGCCAAGAGTTTGTTTAAAATCCTCTCTGCCTTTCAAAAGAGCTATAAATAGATCCAATGCATTAGACTTTTCCAGCTGGGCTGACACTCAGACATTATACATTTGTGTATTCATATGGATGATCAAAAGTGAATGCACCAATTTAAAAATATATCATCTGCTACAATGAGATAAGTTACAGCTGTTGTGAGATTGATTCACCCCTGTGGGCATCAAAGTTAAGCTCTGCTGAGGAGGGCAGGGTTCTTGGGAAGGATGTCTGTAACTGTTGGCCAAACATCTTAATGTCTTCTTGAAACATATCCCTGAGAATGGATTCACTGAGATTAACTGTGAGAAGAAAAGAAACCTAATAAAACTTAAGGTGTGGGTGCTGTGTGTTTGATAAATTGGGGGAAGATGCAGGCAACTGTGGATTTTAATGAGATTTAGGTTTGTTTGTGAATGACAGATCTGAAGGGCTGAGCAATGCATTGGGTGCTAAAACTAACATTTTAAAGCATCTTCTCAGGACTCTGCTGCAGGAAAGGCCATAAAAGTGGTATTTGCTACAAATGCAAGAATGCCATTTTCTGCCATTTTCCTAAGTGCCTATTCCCCAAAGCCATTTAAATTGTCAAGCTTTAATTCATATATAACATTTGGTTACTTTATTCAACTATTTTACACATACAGTATAGAGCCTTATCATTGGTCAGCTGTATTTATTTTATTTTTTTGTCACATTTTCACATTTTTTCACATTTTCTTTTTTATCTTAGCTGACTATCTAAATCATTTTAGGTTCCAAAATATACAGCCGTGGAAATAATTAAGAGACCATTGCAAATTTTGATTCTAAATCAGCATTTCTAGATGGATTGTGGCCATTCCAGTCCGGTGTTTGTTGAATTTCAGAAACCTCAGAAATGACAACTTTTCCTAAATACATGTACATCACTGTTGTGTATTGCTTAAAAGTGAATATGAACTTGTTTTCTTTTCAGTATTTGAGGTCTGAAAAATACAGAGCATCTTTCTTTTATTTTGACCCATTTCTCCAGTTTTCATTTTCTGCAAATAAATGCAAAAAGAAACAATGTTTTTGTGTGAAATTTAGGAGAAATAAACAACCATAATCATTTGACCTAAACACATACCTAGAAATAGTGCATTTTAAAATCTGTAAAATGGTCGGCTGTATTCTTACATAAGATTTATCAAGTTTAATGAAGCTAATTTTAATGTAGGCTTTACAACCACTTGACAGTCAAAGTTAACCAGGATGACAGTTGTGAGCATTACTGTACTTGATTGAAATGAATAGGAACAGTCAGGGAAGGACGTTTTTGAAATATTTTGATGGTGAAACTGTTTGACGGAGGCGGATTCTGGTCTGCTAAACATATAACTAAGAAATGCTTATAAAATCACTTGAAATCAATTTCCATTGTTGTGATTCAAGACAGAATCAATCTGTCATCTTTCATTGAAAAGCACAGCCCTGCTGAGACACTGCAGCATTTCCTGCGTTAAAGTGTGTTGGTGGGGTAACAGAATTAGGAAAATAGAAGTGCTTTCTTTTTCTCTGTCTGTCTCTTTCTCTGTCTTTATAGATCCTTTAACAAAATGCATGAAGATACAGAATGTAAAGGATTATTTAAAGTATTTTTCTTTCTTTCTCTCCCGTTCATTCACTATCTTTTAATGATTGTATGGATAAAGGTACAGTATATATGAGGACTGATGGCTATAGCTGTTGCATTTGAGTTACAAAATAGGCCAATTTGACTGAAAACTGTTGAATTCGGTGGCAGGTGAAATACAAAACTCAAAGGTGTTAAAAAAGTGTTGCTCTTTTATTTTAACGATTGTTGTTCATATTTACTATCTATATCCTATATATGATTCACATAATAAATGAGAGGGTATAAGAGTTTGAAAACCTCTGGGTAATGTTATAAGCAAAGTAATGGGCAAAGCTAAATTGCAGTGTTTGTCAGTTGTCTCCATGGAGATTTGCTTTGCCTGCCAATCGTTGTTGTTTGTTTAAAGATCTTCTTGGAGCTGTCTGTCTGTGTAGACGTCAACGCTGTGATTTTTTTCAACACTCATTTTTCGGAGGAAATAAAGAGTTTTCTGGTCAGGGTTCAGGCTTTGATTTTGTGTGATGGCATCCTAGTGCCCGCAGGGGGACGAACATTTACAAGCAAAGAGACAGCTTCAATGCTTTTTCTCTCATTGGTAATATACCCTTTGTTCATCCAATAGGAGAAGTCGCTTGTCAAAAGTACATTTGCTGACAGCCATCCTCTCAGGCTGTGTTCTGCTTGCTTTTCAGCGGCTGCTTTTTTTCACTTGCGCAGCAAGTTGTGAAAGGATGTGGAGAAATTTTATAGAACGTGTCAAGTCAGGGTGATTCATTCTGCCAATCTCCTGACATCCAGAAAGCACTGCGATTACTCTCAGCACCCTTGAAACAAGCTAAAATATCATGAAACTTCCTGTCAAAAGAAACAAATTAACGCCAGTGAAAGTGAGATTTTGCAAGGAGGTCACATAAATATATTTCAAAGCACAGCTGCTTCACTTGTAAAATTGATCATTTCTTGCTTCATATCTACCAAAATTGTCATGGCCCGCTCTTCAGTAAAGGATGATGATGTTTATGTTAATTCAGCTTTCTGTGGCACTAACATCCATCTTACTGGATATGTGCTCTTGGGGTCATACTTCACGAAATGTGAAGAGATAGTGTAATGATAGAGATAGTGATTCCTCTTCAAAACACATGTTTTTTGACATCTGTGTTATATCAAGTGACCTTGATGTGTCTCACAAGACATCTGCGACAGTGTTGCTGTGGACAAAACATGGAAAGTTGGAACACTCTGTTGTTCGCTGGCATGCTGCCCGGACAAGGTGTATTGCAGCTGGTCGCAGTCACATTGAATCCACACAGACTATCGGTATATAAGCTTACATCTTTGAGAACTGTTTTGCATTTTAAATTCCATAACTAAAACTTGTTCACAGAAATGTTTAAAGGTCATCTTTTATTTTATTTTTATTTTTTATGATTCACTCTGATGATATTTATACTCTTCCCTGGCTGTATCTCAGGTATGTTCATGCCTTATATTTGGGTGTGCAAAGCCGCTGGCGTGGAAGCCATGAACACAAGCATTTCTACTGGCGAATGATGTTTGAGAGCGCTGATATCAGCATGCTGAGGCTGTTGGAGACCTTTATGAAGAGCGCCCCTCAACTCGTTCTGCAGCTCAGCATTGTGGTCCAGACCAGCCAGGTTCTGCCCCTGCAGGGTAAGTCCCTCTCCAAACAATGTCTATGATTGAAGAATGGCGTAGTCCAGCAGTTACATGTGCAAAGTCTGTAAAAAAAAACAGGTCTCAAAATCTAATTCTGAGATAGCAAGAATAAAGTTTGATTTCAACAATTAATTTCACAATGATTTCAATATTTGATGTAGCCTTACTCAGTCAATATTAAAGATATCAAGGTTACATTTTTACAGAATGTTCATTACATTATATAGAAGAATTTTATGTAGAAAATAGTAAATCACAAAAAAATTACTTGAGCTGGGTTTTTACAGACTGGGCAACATATTATTACGCATATACGTGCATCAATACCTTAAAATGTTCCACAATCCTAGATACGGTAATTTTAACAATTTCTATAGCTAATATAGTTTTGCAAGACGTAAACAACACTGGTCCAGAAGCACTTCCTGTTTCAATGTTTTTTTTTTAAATATAAACAGAAATATTACAATTAAATTACATTTATACATTTAATTTGTATGTTTTAATTTAGTTTTTAATTTTTAATTATTGTTTAGAGTGAAGTTTCACAACATGCAAGTGCATAGCAGCTCATTTTCACATTAACTGGTAATTTAGCAAGAATATTAGTGAATATGAAATACATGGTACATGTTTTATATTATTGTGCATAAAACTGTAGTTTGATAAAAATATAAAAATAAAAATAGAATCCAAATAATAGAAATAGCTCATTCTAAGTTGATAGAAACATAACGATATAGAAACATAACCCTTCATTATGTAAGGTCTTTATATACCTCTAAAGACATCGTTATGTACAGTATATTATATTGCATTTCTGTCAATAGATAGTCAATAGGCACTCTGACACAATTTGTTTTATTATGCCCTGCAAGAGCGCAATGCAATTTTGCAATGAAAAAAGAGAAATACCATTTAACATAAAAAATTACATTAATCAAAGAACAATTTAGAAAATGACCAGGGCTGGGTTTCCCGAAACCTTCTTATCTCTACTACGTCATTCTTAAGTTATACCTTAAGAGTGGTAGTGATATATTCTTAAGAACGACATAGTGATACGAAGGTTTCAGGAAACCCAGTCCAGAAAATTAGACATACTGTACATGTTAGTGTCATGGTTACATTTCACAATCAGTGTTAATTGTAGTTTTATTACTGCAATCTGTCTTTGGCTCTGTCAGGACAAAACAGGACATGCAATAGTTACAAACCCACCTGACAGGTGTCTTTGCTTACAGAGCCGCGAGAACTCACTGCTGTTTTAGTACCAGTCCACGGGAACAATTGTTGCCTCTGTCAGATGTTCCCAAGGGAATTTTATCCAAATGTCAAACAGGAAAGTGACTCAAAAGAACAGCCAGAGATACTTAACTGCATGATGTGATCCTTATTGAAAGGCTGTCGTTTTACGCCATGTTCCAGTTTCTTTCTGTGCCATACTGACAAAAGGTTCGAGCGGAGCTGTATTTGTGGAAGGCTTACTCGTATAACATTCAGTCAGACTGCTGAAGACATAATTTTCTCAAAGATAAAAATGAATGCCAAAAAGAAGCTAAATGTGATATCACAGCAAGGCATACCCGGCTCTCAGGAGAGCACACCTTAGAGTCAGCAGTGCACAGAATACAGACAACAGGGCAAGACTTTTTCCTTGGTTTGGCTGGACCTACACTTTTTTAGTGCAAGGATTTTCCCTTGTGTGCAAAGAGTGATGTTATGGATATTGCTGGGTCTGCCACAACCACTCAGAATCACATTTAGTGCTGTCGATGACGGCTGGAGAAGTAATGACTTTGTTCCTGCTGATTAGAGGAGATTCTCCGTTTGACTTCTCCTGAGGAAGTGGGTGAGCTGATGAATGGTCAGACAAGCACCTGATCAAAAATTCATGAGAGCTTCTTCATGCTAGCACTCGGACAGAATTTCATTTTTTTGTTAAAGGGGCTGTGGGGTTTCTATTCTTTCTTTATATTATTAGATTAATTCATCATTTTAAGCATTAACATTAGTAGATTGATTTTATTTGAAACTCAGAAACATATAATTTTGTCTCTGTAAAATGTCATTACAATTCATATTGAAATCGTTGACTTTTGCACATGATTAACTTGGAAAACCAACACATTTCATGACACTCTTGAATCATCTTTTGATTGACAATTGCTTTCCTAGGCAGCAAGAGTTTAAAGGAACAGTTGACCCAAAAATGAAAATTCTGTCTTCATTTACTCACCCTCAAGTTGTTCCAAATCTGAATAAATGTCTTTGTTCTGATGAACACAGAGAAAGATATTTGGAAGAATGCTTGTACCCAAACAGTTCTTGGCCACCATTGACTACCATAGTAGGAAAAATTGCTTTGTGAATTTCTTTGTTCTGTTGAACACAGAAGAAGATTGTAGGAAAACAAACAGTTCTGGGGGACTTTTGACTACCCTTGTAATTTGTCCTACTATGGTAGTCAATGGTGGCCAAGAACTGTTTGGAACAACTCCAGGGTGAGTAAATGATGACAGAATTTTTATTTTTGGGTTACCTGTCCCTTTAAACTCTTGCTGCCTGGGAAAGCAATTGACATTGTGACTTGAAAGCCACACATTTTCTATCCTCTCTAATACATGAAACACCACATAAAACATCCCTAATTCGTATTTTTTCAGCGGTCGAAAATGAATTTGTAAATAATAGCATAATTCAACTGTTTATTTGCTTCCACCCACTCTGCATTCTCGCTGTTTCTTTTCTTTCAGGTCTGTCTGCATCAGCCTCTCTGGTGTCTCTGGGCTGGATGATGGGATCTTACCAGAAGGCGTTACGGGACTCCCGTGACGACAAGCTCCCCATGTCGTATAAAGCTGTGATGGTGAACGTGCTGTGGCACCTGTTCACAGTGGGAGCCCGTGCCATGGCCTTTGCTCTTTTTGCCTCCATCTTCCAGCTCTACTTTGGCATTTTCATCGTGGCCCACTGGTGCGCCATGACCTTCTGGATCATCCAGGGCGAGACCGACTTCTGCATGTCCAAATGGGAGGAAATCATCTACAACATGATGGTGGGCATCGTGTACATCTTCTGTTGGTTCAGCGTGCGTGAGGGCCCCACGCGGTGCCGTCTGCTCCTCTACAGCCTCATAGTCCTGGTTGAGAACGTGGCCCTTACTGCCATTTGGTACATATACCGCAGTCCACGCACCTCAGACTTCTACGCTGTGGTGATAGTTTGTGTGGTAGCCTGCAGCTACGCCCTGGGCACGTTTTTTATGTTTGTCTATTACTGCCTGCTGCATCCTGACGGGCCTGTGTCTGGGACCTATATTGGATGCTGTGGGGTGCAGGTGGGTGCTGTTTCAGATCCATGTATCTCTTCTCCCACCTCTGCCGCCCCTTTGGATGCAGTGAGCAGCCCGCCACGGACACTGCAGAGGACTAAAGGAGGTGAGTCTGTTGCTGGCGGAGACAATGGGGACGTTTTTAAAGTGCGTCCCGTTGCGGGCTCACGAACCCCCGCACCCCGCCTCACCCCAAGGACAGAGGGTCCGGTAATTCGCATCGACCTGCCAAGGAAACAGTACCCAGCGTGGGACGCCCACTTCATTGATCGCAGACTGCGAAAGACCATCTTAGTATTAGAAAGTGCGGCACCGGTCACACCAAGGATCCAGTACCGGTGTCTAGGCACACCGAAGGAGGTGATGGAGTATGAGACGACAGTCTGAACGTTAGCGATGCTCACAAGATAGATTAGCTGCTTATCTTGTTTAAATTCAGGATGTAATGTGTGCAAAGTGTGTCTTCTCTAGCTTTATTTGGTGGAGATGCAGTAGATGTTTGGGAGAGGGATGGGAAACTTTGCAAGGCCCCCGTGTTGGCCTGGCATGATGCACCGGTGTCTGGAAAAGAGCCACCCTGTGGTGACATCCGATATTACCAGAGGTTATTGGGTTGGGAGGTTGTGCGGGAAGCCAAATGCTATGCGGTTCCAAACAAAAAAACTGGTAGATCACAAAAGCAACAAAGACAATGTATGTTGAACAAAACAACCCTTTCAGTGTGATACATCAAAAGTGATGGTGCTTAAACAGATCATAAACACCCTTCTGGATGTTTTAAAAACTCTCGTGGCTACTGGCCTGAACAGCATTTACTGTATCTAATCGGTAGTAATGTGTTTTGTTCCTCTGAGGTTGTGATACCAAGGCCTTAATAACTTTAATCTTGGCCATTCAGCATCTGAAAGGTGCATTTCAACCATCTTCAGCGGCTTTTCTGTCTAAAACATTGAGGATTATGAGAACAAATTGTGTCCACGGTTCTTTCTATAAATTAAAATTAGCTACTGAAAAAGCTCCTGATAAAGTTATCATGCATTGTTAAGCACAGAATGTAATGCCATCGAGGACAAATTTCAATCATACGATTTCTAATCTCCTCTTTTGATTTGTAAAAAGACCATTATTCAGCATTGAGGTCACTTTTAAGTGGACATTTTCGCTGCTTTTCTTTTTTTTGTAAATGTTCTCAAAGGACATTAGTATCTTAATAGAGATAATAAGTCTGATGCTTTAAAGTGGTTAGGTGCATCTTCAGTTATAATGTTTCTCTCAAGGTCAAGGAATCCTGATTATTTAGGAAGTTTATTTATTGAATGCCTGACATTCAAAAGGGAATATGGTCGTACAGCAGCATTTTAAAAAGGACATACTTGTCTAAGCTAACAAACATCTGAGAGTTCAAATGTTAAACTTGCTCATTGTACTGATGTCAGTTGAAAGAATGAAAATCGTACAGCATATGTTTACATGTTTTGAAACTGTTCTCTTTTTACGATTCATTAATGATTCATAAAAATGTAATCAGCAGTATGATTATGCCATTTCATGTCATTTGCATTAGCCTATGTATTTGCAATAATACTCATAAATGTTTCAATTGTGAATTGTACGTTTGAAAATGCATATGAAGAAATCTGCACAGTGTCTTCTGTCTTATTATTATATATTACTTCATTTACATGTTTTTAATGACTCTTTGGGTTTTATTGTGGTTTTTACTTTTTATATTTAGGCCATCAATAAATGTTTCTTTATTGGAGTAACACTGTTCTAGAACTCAAATGACAGCTTTGGTGAGAACATGTCATCATTTTTATTTGACTTTATATGGCTGTTTGATAGGAAAATTTTCATTATTCATTCTGATATGTTGACTGATATCATGTTATCGCTAGGTCTGTTAACTCATTGAAACAAAAACACTTTTGGCATAACTGTTATGTATGTCTGTTTTGTACTGTGTTACCATGTTGGTGCTAGCTGGACCACCTCAGCACAGCTTCTGTATGCTATCAATGTGGATCATATTCATTCACTCTGGTTAATGCTGGATTTTACCATAGACGCAATGAAAGACGTTAAGCCTTACACTGCACCTGCAAGACTGTTGCTGTCGAGTACAAAAAACAACAAAAAGTTGAACTTCAGTCATGTGTTTTATTTCGAAAATAAAGCAAAGTTGTGTGTTTACTGACCTGACCAAAACATCAACAAATTGTGTTTTGTTGTGCTTTTAATGTTAAACTGAACTGTACATGTCATAAAAACTAGTTTTAATGCACTCATGTGGAAATTAGCTAAATAGCTTTTATCCAAGCTTTTATCACCCACTGTTTTTTCCTGAAGGAAATGAACCCATTACTTTGGATACCTAGGTATACTGGCATCCTAATTCTAACATATCCACACAATCGATAATCCGAACAGTGCCATTCACAATTTGGTACCAATTGGCATTCACAAGCTTTTAGAACTCTAAACTGTATTATGTAATATGTACATGCTGCCAAGCATGGCGGAAGTCTCATCCAAGGTTTTCCCTACCATTTGGCTGGTACTGTATAGGGCCAATGATGCTTAAATATGAATCACCTAGGGCTGAATGAATTTGACTAGATCAAAAAGAGACAGATGGCTGTAAAAATAAAAGAAATGAATTTAAAAAGTATTTCAGCACACTGCTTAGTTTTTAGGATCAGTGCACAAGTAGATTATGAAATAATAATTCTAGCTGTACTATGTCTGATAATGTATTACTAGTATTGTCACATTAATAATCCTGTTCTCAACCGTATTCATATTTTTAGACAATAGCTTCAAAATTCATCATTCAAATAAACATATTTTATTAAAAGAACATGGTATTTTTATTATGTCTCATACTGGTTAACATTTTGGCATAGATCAAATCAGTCATGTAAACATTACCTGTGAATTCAAACAATTCATCTATAAATGGGAAACACCTTAAACACAATTTGACAACCTGTGTTTTTTTATAAAGGGTCAATGACGTATAATGACAACTTATCATGTGGTGCGAACAGTAATATCAATAATTGTATTCAATTAAAAATAAGTATTGAATTGAATCAAATGCCTTTATTGTCATCACATACATCACATTTCAAATACAAGACTATAACAAAAAATAAATAGATAAATATAAAAAACTAAATGCCCAAATATAATATATCAAAATTATTCTAAAATTATTAAAATGACTGTAGAGGAGTTGAAACTAGGGGGAGGAAAATATATCTAGTTTTTGTGGCTGAAATATGCATCTCTGATACAGTGCTTAAGTGAATGGTATTTTTAAAACATTTATATCAGTTGTATGTGATTTTTAGAAAAAAATTGTTAATTTAAGACAAAATTATAGAACAAAAATATGAGATGATTACTTACCAAAACTCAAGGAAATACAAATACTTTGTTTCTAAACACTTTAAATACTAAAGATTTGTAAAAACAAATGTTAAGCGTCAAGGAAATTAATTAATTTTAAGATGAATCACAGTCGCACCACATGACATTTTTAAAGGTTATGTCCAATTCATAGATGAAAAACACTAAAATCACTTAAAATTTTGATTTGCATTTATGTGTACACCAAATTCTTAATGTTTGAATAACTGCAATAGATATTAGAATATTAATAGATACCCTTATACATCATTGACCCCCCCCAAAAAAATACGTACATAATCCATATCTAAACGAAGTATGCACATACCTTAAATTCATTTAACTTCAGAAATTCCACGTTAGGAATCAATTATTTGGATGACGAAATTCCTAGCCATCCGTTTCATCCTACACATTAAAGTCCCAGTGAAATTATAAAAAACAATTCTTATTTTTTCATGAAATATTTCAGTGTTTATAGTAAATAGCTCATCAATGTGGGTCATTTTCTTTTTAAAATTCATGTAGCCTCATAATCTTCAATTAAAATCTGAAAATGCACTTCCGCCCTGAAATGACAATCAATCTCAAATGACATAAATTAGACGGCTTGGCCGGAGCATCCGTTAACTCCTCCCCCTCAACTGTCAGTGTGCTGCCAGTTTCATTTCAAAATAAATGCAACAGCTGATTTTACACATCCAATCAATTCGCGGTGAAAACGCAAGCCACGCCCACTTATTTTTCTGAAATTCCTTTTGCCTCCGAAATGTGTCGCAACTTCCGGTTCACGTGGATTTAAAAAAACGATGAATGTACAAATTTATGAACCAATACATTTCGACCAATCAGTGGTAACAGAGGGTTATTCGTATGCATACTTCAGAAATGTAGACCAATAATATGTCAGTGGGCGTGGCCAAAGACTCAACCGGTCTGGTGGCGGTGTCTGCTTTTAGATTTTCACAGTAGAATGGCGGCCGCAGCCTGCGGTGCTCGCGGTTGTCCCAAAGCTAATACAGCCAAACCACTCAAAGAGCACATGCGAAAAAGCCGGGACTCTCGTCGTAGACAAGCGGCCCTGTTGTTTCTGAACAACATATCTTTAGACGGACGACCGGTTTACAATCTAAACAACGGCGTTGTTGGCCCCAGGGAAGCCGAGAACCAGTGCGTGGATGTCGCAGCGTCGGCGCCGACGGGTCCCCCTCTGTCGACAACCAGCAGCTATGGAACCTACACTCAAGTGTCAGTCTCTGTTAGCGGCGAATCTGCGACCCCCTTACCGAGGACTAACACCCACCCTGCTCCTCTGAGCCCCCCGACATTTAGTCAAGGGAGTAGCGACGTTTTCACGGAGGATGTACGAGCAGATCCTTTGTCGGTTCAGGGACCCCCCCTTTCCCCGACTTCTGGACCGCTGAATCCATTTTCTGGAGCCGGCAAATCACCCATCCAGTTCCCGGGATCTACCTCTGTACCTGATCCACGACAAAGGTGCGTTTAGTTCATTTTAGTTAACGCAGCTTGGTAGACAATATGACTGCGCGATTGTTCTCTGGCAGGGATTGCTTGCATATATTACTCCATTCTTAGCAAGTGTAGTGTACATCTACAATGCATTTTGCTGTCCTTTTGTAGAGCTGTTGTCTGCCACATAATTCGTATGATCACAATTGTTTATGCTTAGGATTTATAATGATAAATTGCATAAGCACGAACTGAATTGTTATGGATTATGTGTTTCTTCCCAAATCTTGAAAGTGGAGTCCTGGAAGCTGCCCCTAGTGTTATTAAATGAATGCTTACGTTACGTCCTTAAAGTAACACCAAAACGATGCTCATTGCACAAGTAACTTACACGTTTGAGAGAAAAACACAAAGTAGAACCGTCAACTTCCGCCTTTCTGTATGCAACTTTCATTTTCATCTATGAAGGGGGATCTCGTTGTTTACGCATGACAATAAGCATCCCTGTTAACCTGACAGCATAAACATACAGTATAAAGCTGTACATATTTGTGAGTTTAACTTAAATAAGTTAATTAAAAAAGACAAAGCTTTGCACCCGAACGTTGCTGTGTTTACGTGTTTGTTGCTCTACTAACTTAATAATGTATCATAAAGAAAATGATATAAACATTTGACATTATCTATAGTGTATTGACTGGACTACTTACCCTATTTGCTGCATTAAACTGACTCTAGAAATAAACAGTCATTGTGTTTGTAACAGCAGAGGCAATATGATCAAGGAAGACAGACACGTAGGACAGATGGAAGGTTTGCATAATGATATATCACTGTTGTCACAGTACATACAGTGAGGGAAATAAGTATTTGATCCCCTGCTGATTTTGTAAGTTTGCCTACTTACAAACAAATGAGGGGTCTATAATTTTTATGGTGGGTTTATTTTAACTGATAGACACAGAATATTAAAAAAAATCAGGGGAAAAAAATGTTATATAAAGGTTATAAATTGATTTGCATTTCAGTCAGTGAAATAAGTATTTGATCCCCAAGCAAAACATAACTTTGTACTTTGTGGAGAAACCCTTGTTGGCAAGCACAGAGGTCAGACATTTCTGATAGTTGGTCACCAGGTTTGCACATGTGTCCGGATACATTTAGTCCACTCCTCTGTCAATCTTTAAGGTTTCTTGGCTGTCGCTCAGCAAATTGGAGTTTTAGCCTCCTTCACAGAGGTTCTATAGGACTAGGGTCTAGAGACTGGCTAGGACATTTAATGTGCTTCTCCTTAAGCCACTATTTGGTTGTCTTGGCAATATGTTTTGCGTCTTTGTCATGTTAAAGGCTCATCCATGACCCATCTTCAGTGACCTAGTTAAGGGGAGGAGGTTCTCGTCCAAGATTTTACGGTACATGGGCCCGTCCCTCAGCCCCTCAATGCGGTGAAGTCATCCTGTATACCTGTAGCAGAGAAAAAGCCCTAAAGCAGAATGTTTCCAACACTGTGCTTCTCTGTAGACATGATGTTCTTGGGCTCATAGTCAGCATTTCTCTCCCTCCAAACACAGGAGTCCATTTTGGTCTCACAGCAGTGCCAGCACTTTCGCCAAAGCCTTTTCTGAATCATTTTTATGTTCATTGTCAAACTTAAGACGAGCCAGGCGGGCCTTCTTGGGCAGGAGGACCTTGCGGGTGCTTCAGGATTTCAGTCTACTGTGGCATAGCGTGTTACCAATGTGTTACCAATGTTTTGCTTGCTAACTGTGTTCCCAACTGTCTTGAAATCATTAACAGGCTTCTTCCGTGTAGTTCTGGGCTGATCTTTAACATTTCTCATGATCATCTTTACCCCATTGGGGAAATATTGCAGGGAGCTCCAGAACAAGGGCATTTGATAGTTATTTTGTATATCTTCTATTTCCAAATAATCACACCAACAGTTGTCTCCTTCTCACCAAGCTTCTGTCTGTAGCCTAGTCAAGGTTTGTGCAGGTCTCCAATCTTGTCGCTGACATCCTTTAAAACCTATTTGGTCTGGACCATGGTGTTGGAGAGGTTGAACTGGAAGATACAGATTCTGTTGGCAGGCATCTTTTATATACATAACAAGCTGATTTAGGAGTACTTTCTTAAAGTGACAGGACTAATCTGTGGTCCATATAGGCACATAACCAATCTGTGGAGCCAGAATTCTTGCTAGTTGGTAGGGGATCAAATACTTATTTCACTGACTGAAATGCAAATCAATTTATAACCTTTATATAACATTTTTTTCCCCTGATTTTTTTTAATATTCTGTGTCTATCAGTTAAAATAAACCCACCATAAAAATTATAGACCCTTCATTTGTTTGTAAGTAGGCAAACTTACAAAATCAGCAGGGGATCAAATACTTATTTCCCTCACTGTAACTAAGAGCTGTTTTAATGAGGAGAGTGCCGAGTCGGTCAAATAAAAGACCACCAACCTGTCAAAACAAGCTGTGCCTGCCTTTAGGTGATGTTGGTCGTGTAAAACATGTCTCATGACTTCATTTCAGACCTTATTTCCTGGTTGTCTTATTGTCTCTCTCTCTTTATCTGTAGAAATATCCGCTTCTGTTCCCCTCACCCTTTCATCTCATTATGGAAGATCTGTTGATTGACTGATGCGGCCTTCAAGGCTTAATTCATATGGCCAGGGGGATTTAGCCTAAGATTTATTTTCAACGTAATCCGTTTTTTAAAGGAATAGTTCACCCAAAAATAACCTGTATATGACTTTCTTCTGTGGAACAGAAAATAAGATTTGCGAAATGTCTCAATTTGGGGCCAATGTTGTTTGATTCCCAACGTTCTTCAGAACATCTTATGTCATACAGGTTTGGATGGACATGAGGGTGAGTAAATGATGAAAGAGTTGAGAAAGAGTTGGCCTACAGTCTTGAAGACGTGTGACACACAAAAGCTGTCATCTCGACAGCTCATACCAAAGAAAGGTGCATTTAATTTAGCTTTTTATTTGTTGTTCTGTTGCAGGACACGTAACCTCTCTGGGTCTCCGGGGCCTAAGGTTTCCAAGAAGGTGCACTTCATCAAGAATATGAGACAGTATGATACTCGAGGGAGCAGGTGAGTCAGCGGGTGTGATGCAGGAAATACATGCGCTAAAGAGGGTTTATGTTTTTGATGAGCTGTAAGTAGTATAGGGGACTTGGAAATATCAATATCAAACCATTCAGAGGAAATCTGTGAGAGGTACTGTGGCATTAGATCAAGGCTCAATCATTTTTTTCACCAAAATCTAAAATCAACACATTATATAAATATATACAATAATATAAATATAATATATTTTGTTTTCAAGTATGTAAAATGATCACATTATATCACAGTTAATTTTGTAAATAATAAATCATCACGATATTATTGTTTTACTTGCATACATTTCTGATAAGAGCACTTCACACTGTCACAGAAACCATAATGACTTAAGGTGAACATAATTGAACATAAGGTGAATATAAAAAATAGATGCTCCGATAGTGGGTCCCGTGTTCTAGGTTATATAACTCCAGTGTTCTTTTGCACCAAGTGGGAAACTGCACCTCCAGACAGACTCCGTGGTTCCTTGGATAACATAATAACAGACATACTCCCTGGATAACTCACTTAGGTTCTCACAGGGATGAAAGAGATATAGATGAGGTTGCCTGCTCGGAACAACGGTGTTGGATTAAATTAAATCTTAAAAGGAGCCTTGTATAGCAGTGGCATCCTCTAGTGATAGAACTGCATGTAGACGCAGCCATTAAAATGTAATGGAACTTTCTTACGTAAGATAAGTGCTTCCAAAAGTGCTTTTCTTTTCACTTGGATTCCTCCAGTAAACTCTCTGTCTTGCCCTGTTTTAAAGCCATTATGAGTTTATATCGATATGATCTTGTTCATAAGGCAAAACACATTTTTACCTCTTACCTTCATTTTCATTGATCGAATCATCAGTCCTGTCATCATGCCGTGACTCGCGTTCATCTCAGACTCATGACATCATCAGTATGTAACATGTGCCCTCATTGAGCACAACCTGTGTCACTGCTGTTGACCGTATTTGTGATGTTTTTCATCCTCCCCTGGGAAATGTGCCTTTTTTTGTATAAGTTTGCGACACCTAAACGAAAAAAAGTTTCAAAATCAATTATGGTATGGATGACAAAAATGTCATTTTTGATTAGCCAGGTTAGTGCTTTCATACAGTGTTTTGTACCTCTGCACTGAATTGAATTAAAAGCATATTTTGACATTTATATACATTAACAAGGTTTTCTGTAATATTCCGGCAGCTGGGTTGCCAGAAAAAAAGTAAAAATACATGTTTTTCTTGCAGTTTACATACTATACCATAAATTGGATCTGAATGGTTTGACTTTTTTTAGGCCTGTCATCCTGTCACCATCTTCACTTCAGTGATCTCTCATTATTTGTCTTGCATGTTGCTGTGACCTTGGGTGTGTGCTTGAGCTCTTGACTGATGTTGTCTGTTTTGTGCACATATGCCATCTGTGTCCTGCAGGGTTGTGCTGATCTGTGCCAAGAGATCCCTATGTGCTGCTTTCTCTGTATTGCCTTATGGAGAGAGTTATCACATCAGGTACAGAGCAACCACAGTCAGCCAATAACCTTCATTCATTCCATATCATGTGAACCCACACGACGAGACATGGACAAATCAACTGTTTTTAACGAAGCCTAAAATATCCAGATCCAAATGCTAGATGTTAGACTTTTAATGGAAGTAAATGTATTGAAGGCTTTATCACAAAGCTGGATTATTGTTCGCTGATGGTTGCGGCATACATGTTAGGTCTATTTTATATATTTACTGAAGTTATATAGATAGTGTGCCATCCAGCTTTGTTTAGAACTTCAAGTTAGATCTGTTATTACATTTTAGCTTGTGAATTGAACAATGTCAGTGATTTGTCCATCTCTCATACATCAGCCAATATCATAATTTATAAAAAATGGGACCAATTTTATTTTTTTAATAAATTCCCTTTAAAATTGCATCTTATCTGTAAGAAAGTGACATCAACGTTTAGGAGAACATACGCATTTAAATTGTCTAAATCTTCTATTTTAACTTCATGGGGTTTAAATGTGCCTCAATAACAAACATAAACATCGCCTTTGTCATTCTAAGCTTTAAGATAATGATTTGTTTACAGACAAGGCAGCCCATAGACAGTCAACTGAACTCTGATGCTGGTTTATTAATAGACCGCTTTTGGTGACTTGCACCAGGCACACAACAACAACACAGAAGAGTCTTTATCTCCGTATGAGAAGAGACTACATCTGCACTAATATGTTATTCAATTTTAACTCTTAATAATTCATCTGCCTGCTGTAGTGACTCAAAACTAGAAGGCCAGAAACAGAGACATTCTTCCGGTGGGGTAGTTGATATGGTCCCAGGACTCGAGGGGGTGGAGGTGGACTTTGGAAAGGTAAGATGAGATATTCATCTCTGTCAAGAGAAATGATTTTCAGTAACCTTCCAAGATGTTTGTTTTCGTGGTGGTGTATGTTATGCTGACTATCTGGTTTTAAAGTGTTTTTTGGCAAGGTGCGGTATACACCGGGTCACAGGGTGTGTGTTTGCGCAATGTATATGTTTTTGTTTGCGCAGACTTGTAGATTAAAGATTCAAATAGCTTTTAAAGAGGCTTTAAGCATACAAACATTAAAGGTTCACCCAAAATTTGTGCATCATTGTGTCTCTCTAAAACTGACTTTCTTTACAGTTTTGTGTCAAACTATCTCTTTAAATACATATTTAAATGCATATACATATACTTCTGTGCCTCTCTGACTGCTGTTTTGGATGTCTGTGGGTTGCAGACTGTGTCGTACGCACGCTTCCTACTCCCAACGAATGCCCTGGTCCGGCAGAAAAGCAGTGGGCTGCCTGAAACCATTTTGGGTCAGACCCTCATGTCACGAAACCGCATCAACACCCAAAAGAACTTCACACCCTCCCGAATCAGCAGTATGGGCCAAGATACTGGTATGTTACATGGTTACATTTATTCGATTAAATAATGAGAAGAGACCATTCCATTTTCAGTTTTTCTGAATTTTTTATTTATAGGTAGGTGTTTAGGTAAAATGATTTTTTTAATAAATGAAATTTTTAATAAAAAATATTGTTTCTATTTGCATTTATTTGCAGAAAATGAAAACTGGTAAAACAGGTCAAAATAACAGAAAAGATGCTTTGTATATTTCTTTGTAATACTGCAAAGAAAACAAGTTCATATTTACTTTCAAGCAACACAACAGTAATATTTGTTTGCATTTAGGAAACGTTCAACAATTATTTTTGTGATTATTTATTTATGTGATGCCATCGATTTTTTTCACAGTTTTCATGCGTCTTGTCATGCTGTCAGTCTTTCACATTGCCGTTGGATAACTTTGTCACTCCTTAGGTTTGATTGTGTTGAAGTTCAACAGACACTGGACTGGAATGGCCACAGTACATATAGAAATGCTGATTTAATGAAAATTCGGAATGGTCCCATATTGTTTCCGCGGCTGTACTTGTATCTATTACCTGGAAAGCCACTGTTGGTATACCTGTATGTATAATATTGTGTGTAATTCATGGCAGGTGTGGACGAGCTATCAGACTATGACCCAAACTTACTCAGCGACCCCCAGTGGCCTTGCGGGAAGCACAAGCGAGTCTTAATTTTTGCGTCCTATGTGGTAAGAACCCTGATTACTAAACTCATCATGCTTGTGAACATGCTTTGAAAATACATCTGCTTTGCGCCATAACATGATAGTGTTCATAAACTGCTTGGTAATCTTTGAACCCAACTCATGACCTATATCAGATCACATAGGCATGTCATGTGATAAGCTCAGTATGGTCTAACAGCTAAAGTCTAGAAGCATGATGTCTAGTATATCAGCTCAGCATTGAATATAGCCCCAGTGTGTAGTAGTCGCTATAAAATGTTGTATGCAGTTTTATGCCATCTGCAACAAAAGTCTCCTTATGTTCCACGCAGACAACGGTTATCGAGTATGTAAAACCATCTGACTTGAAGAAAGACATGAATGAGACATTCAAGGAGAAGTTTCCTCATATTAAACTGACTCTCAGCAAGATCAGAAGGTAAAGTGGTTGTGACGGAAGAGAAAATGGTTAAAGACCCGAGCATTGTTGCTTTTAGTGCATGTCTGTTAGATTTAAGATCATCTAAATACTAAAATATTGTCCTAATAATATGGTTTTAATAGGAAATTCTTTAACATAGGATAAAAATGGGGTCCAAAAGTTATAGCAATGCGTTTTATATTTGATGTGCTTTGTGTTGTTTGTGTCTTTTTCTTCCGTGGCATTTGAACGTGCACCACAGTTTGAAAAGGGAGATGCGATCTGTGAGTGAAGAGTGTGGGCTACAGCCGGTTACCATAGCGATGGCCTATGTTTACTTCGAGAAGCTGGTTCTGCAGGGGCGACTGAATAAACACAACCGAAAGCTGGTGTCTGCCGCTTGCGTTTTACTGGCGGCCAAGATTAGCAGTGACCTCAAGAAACACGAGGTCAAGCAATTGATGGATGTAAGTGGGACGTGTTTGAAATGTTACTGTTTTGCATTAATAAAAGTACCATGGTAATGCCATGTTTTTAGAACATACTAATGTATGGTAGTGCTTCTCAAGTACCATGTACAATATGGTAATTATTCCACACCGTTATGTGTGTTATGGTGTCACGGTACAACCATATGATATGACCAGTGTACTATGGTATTACTACAGTACAATACATGATGCATTGATTTACAGTAATAGTAATTTATCTGCTTAATGGATTATGGTTACTATCTATGCATATATTCTAAAACATTATTTTATAATTTGAAGAATGATATATTTACTCTTTCTTCCTTTCCTCAACCTGTCCTTGATCTGCTTGACCTTGAACAGAGGTTGGAGGAGCGTTTTCGGATAAATCGCAAAGAGCTGATTTCACTAGAGTTCACTGTTCTGGTTGCCCTGGAGATGGCACTCTACCTTCCAGACAGCAAGGTCATGCCCCACTATCGCAGACTGGTACAGCAGGTCTAAACCATAGAGGACCCTATTCAACCAATCCCAGATCAGTTGTTTTTTCTCCACTCCCTTTTTCACTTCCATCATGTAACTGATTTTATAAATCACATGGAGGCTTACTTCAAATACTGATTTACATATTTTTTCCCATTTCGCTTTTTTTATAGAAAAACTACATTTATCGAAGACTTTTTAATCAAAAAGGTATTTTCTTCATGTGTTTACTTATTTATGCAATATTTTTGTTATGGATGACATTAATTTTATTTTAATTCATAATTTATGTGTTTTGAATATATATGTTTTTTTATTCTTTGGGGCTAGGAGTTCTTTTGTACTTTTTTGGGGGGGGGGTGGAGCATTCCGATGCGTATCCAGCCAGACACTCTATGTTAGAGATGACATTTAACTGGCACATTTATTGTGCTTCTCTAGTGGGTTTTTTGTAGTCATCAAACATTCACAGAGTATACACCTTGATTTTAGAGTGAAATTGTATTTTTCAATGAGACAATAAATTGATAGTGTTGAATGTAAAAAAGATTACAAATTTAATTTTAATGTGTACGTGCCATTTTAAATAGTATGTAAAATGTTTGAAGAAACTGAACTGTTTACCAGTTTTTTATTTATAGTTACAGATGTTTTTAAATTTGAATTGTTATATTCTTTAAAGAGATGGTTAACCCAAAAATGAAAAATTTGTCATAATTTACTCTGCCTTAAGTTATTCCAAACCTTTATACATTTCTTCGTTCTTTTGAAAGCAAAAGAAGATATTTTGAAGAATGTTGGAAACCAAACAGTTCTGGGGCACCACTGACTACCATAGTAGTTTTTTTCTTCTGTAGTAGTCAATAGTGCCCCAGAACTGTTTGGTTAGAAACATTCTTTCAAATATCTTTCTTTGTGTTTAGAACAGTAAGTTTTATACAGAACCAGGCTGAGTAAATGATGACAAAATTTCCATTTTTGGCTGAACTATCCCTTTAATGCAGCTTTGAGAATTATCATAATGAAATCTGTTTTATTTGAGGTTACTACTGTATTCTGTTTGCCGTTTGTCAAATGTGCAACATGCTCCAAACTGTAGCTTTTACAAATGTATATTAAGCTGTTGTGTATTTGGTCACTGAGAAAACCTTACCTCTGTGACCAAAGTTGTGTGGTTTATGTTGTGCAGTTTTGAATATGAGATAACCTTTATCAATCTTTTTTATCAGTGTTCATAAATGGTGTCTTATCTTTTCCCCAATGTCCTGCAATCCCTCTGAAATACTAATATGCTTCAGACCTATGTTTGCTTTTAAACCTGCACAGTACCACAGTGTGGAGCATTATCACACTTTCACTATGCAACATTTTTTATTCGTACATCTGTTTTTAAATCAGCCTTTGATTTATGAATAACAGACATTTCACTCCTAAAGAAGCTACAGTTGGTAATAAAGCAATAATCCACAAGAGGTTATGGGTTACTTTGAGTTTACTACAGAAAAGGGGCAACATGAAGAGTGTCAAACCACCTTGCCTGTAGTAAAATCACAGTTATGCACAGACTCAAGTGGCTTATTGCTTTTAAAGTCGGCATGAAATAAAAAATGCAAATTCTAATTGTTTTACACAGTGGTACAATATTTATAATAAATTATTTATCTGTGCACATTATTTTTTTAATCTTTAATCAAAAACGTTAACCTCCTCTCCCCTCGAAACGACTTCTCTAACTTCTGGTCACGAGGAATGGCGCGAGGGCGGGGCTGCAATGACTGACTGATTGCAAAGTGGCAGTCAAATCTGCTACCATTTTGTTGGCAACGCCCAACTTTCAACGATCCAATCAGTTCTCCATGGATGAAATCAAGTCCCGCCCTACATTTTTTTCTCATTTCAGAAGTAGTTTCACTTGGGTATATGTCGCAATACGGAAGAAAGACAATTGCTACTTCCATTTCATGCCGATTTTAAATATGGTGCCAAAAGCAATTATGATGAACATAAGCGTTAGATTAATAATTAATAATCTGGCTACCAATATACTTTATTTTTCTTACTGTAAGCCGAACACAATGAATACATAATGTGGTGGGGCATGTGTGGTTTTGTTTCCAAATTGACTCATCCAATTAGAATTCATGGTCAGAATTATTGGTTTGTTTAAAAAATATATTGGAGTTTCTTAATAAAATAAAGCACATGGCCTCCATCTAGTGGTGGTCTTTTTAATGTGACAGCTCTGTATGTGGTGCATCTGCAACTTCCCCTCAGGGCTGAGACAGAAAATTTGTGAGAAAGCAACTGGATCGGAGCGAATTATTGTAATTGTACTTCACTTATACTGTAACGTGTAAATCGTCACTGAACTTTGAAGAATGAAGTGCCTTTTAGCAGTACTATTTTTTTACAAATCCACCACAGTAATCACATTGAGACATTTTTTGAAAAGCATGTGGGTTTAGATAAGGTTTCAAAAAACGTGTGTGTTTATAGAAACTGTGTGTGTATGTGAGAATACATCGTTTCCTGTAATACTTTCGTGGATGTTTTCTGTGGATCTAGAATGGTACAAGCACTGTGAGGGTATCTGTGACATTCTGCATGAGAAACCAGTTTTGTTTTGTGAGTGTTGCTGAATATAAAGTCCTTCCAAAGTTTATTTATTTTTATTTCCTTTTTTACAGTATGTCAATGACTGAAATGTACTTTGGACCGTTTACTGATCTTGTGCTGTGTGGATACTGTGGATCATTATCTGGTATTATGTTTGCTTCACTGGCCTATGGCTGCAAATAAAACTCCTTGTTACAAATATGGTAGAACAATAACTTCAACTACTAAAGATGCGTTTCTCGATAATCTGCCTGAATTGTCTCAAATCTCTAGCATGAGAAATAACGTTGAAGATTTGGACATTACCGTTGAAAATTTTAACTCCACCTTCTCGGAAATGCTAGACACAGTTGCTCCTCTACGTTTAAAGAAGATTAAAACTGGCAGCCCAACACCGTGGTATAATGGGACACACTCAGGCTCTAAAGAAAGCGGCCCGAAAAATGTAGAGCAACTTTAAGAAAACTAAATTAGAGGTATTTCGTATAGCATGGAAGGATAGTATTCGAAAATACAGGAAAGCCCTAAAAACGTCTAGATCCGCCTACTTTTCATCACTAATAGAAGAAAACCAGCACAACCCTAGGTTTTTATTTAACTAAAATTAAATTAACTAAAAAATAAATTGTCAGCGACTTCAGATTCTGGATATCAGCAGAACAGTGATGAATTTATGAACTACTTCACAAATAAAATCCAAGATATTAGAGAAAAATTATAACAATCCAACCAGAAGTGAAACCCGCTGAATAAACTAACTACAGCGCCCCTAAGGAGAAATTGCAATTATTTTCTACCGTAGATCACGATGAACTGTCTAAAATCATTAGATCATCTAAATCAACAACATGAATGATAGACCCTATATCTACAAATCTACTCAAAGAGATGCTCCCAGAAATTATAGATCCTCTTCTTAGTATTATTAACTCATCTCTGACATTAGGACATGTGCCTAAAGCATATAAGGTGGCTGTTATAAGGTCCCTTGTCAAAAAACCCCAACTCAACCCTAGAGAACTAGGGAACTACAGGCCTATATCGAATCTACCTTTCATATGTAAAGTTCTGGAAAAAAGTAGTTTCAACTCAATTATGCTCCTTCCTCCAAAGGAATGACATCAATGAAGAATTCCAGTCTGGATTTAGAGCATGTCACAGTACAGAGACTGCTTTGATCAGAGTTACAAATGATCTGCTATTGGCGTCTGACTGAGGTTGTATCTCGTTATTGGTGCTGCTAGACCTTAGTGCTGCATTCGACACCATTGACCACAGCACACTCCTACATAGACTCGAAAATTACGTCGCCATTAAGGGAATAGCTTTGAAATGGTTTAAATCTTATTTATCCGACCGTTTTCAATTTGTAGCAATAAACAATGAGGTGTCACGCAAATCGCAAGTCCAGTACGGTGTACCACAGGGCTCAGTCTTAGGGCCTCTGCTCTTCACATTATACATGCTACCTCTAGGAGATATAATAAAGCGACACAGAGTTAGCTTTCACTGTTATGCTGATGATACTCTACTTTATATTTCCTCGAAGCCTCATGAAACACAGAAGTTCCATCGAATAATAGAATGCATAGGCGATATAAAAAAACTGGATGAGTAACAACTTTTTTTACTGAACTCGGACAAAACAGAAGTGTTACTTATTGGACCGAAAACCACCATACGTAACAACCAAGAATACTGCTCAACTATTGACGGATGTTCCATAAAACCCTCGTCGTCAGCAAAGAATCTTGGCGTTCTATTCGATAGTAATCTGTCATTTGAGAGCCACGTCGCCAACACCTGTAAAATTGTGTTTTTCCATTTTAAGAATATATCTACACTACGTCATATGCTGTCAATGTCAGATGCAGAGAAGTTAATTCATGCATTCATGACATCAAGACTAGATTACTGTAATGCACTGTTAGGTGGTTGCCCTGCAGGCTTATTACAAAAACTCCAACTGGTCCAAAACGTGGCAGGTCGAGTTCTTACATGTACAAAAAAGTATGCACATATTAGCCCGGTTCAGTCAACCTTGCACTGGTTACCTATAAAGCATCGCATTAACTTTAAAATCTTGCTTATTACCTATAAAGCCCTATATGGTTTAGCTCCTCAGTACTTGAATGAACTCCTCTTGTATTACAGTCCTTCACGTGCATTATGCTCTCAAATGCTATTAGATTATTAATAATAATCTTAAAACTATAATTTACCTTATTAGTATTTTGTCTTTTCCGTTGGAATTAAATTTATACAAGTATTTATTTTGTCTGTGAAGTTTGTATCATGAAAGATTGTGTCACCGGAAAAAAAATCTTTATTTTTAGAAGACTTTTAAATGTTCAACTCTTGATTATAACTGTTAGTTTACTTTGTTTTTCAGGAAAACCAACTAGGTGGCTTCAAGTTGTATACAGAGATAATAACATGATACTCTGGAAGATAAAGATAGTAGGGGAAACTCATATGGAGACTTAATCCAGACTTTATCATATTTCTTATCTTCATACGTTATTGATTTGCCATCCTTTCACCTTCCATCACCTTGGTATACACAACCACATATACGATAGATAATCAAGGAAAAACCTTTTAGCCCATTTTAAGTTGTATAAACTCAGACACAGACAAGGAGTTTTTTCTATTATGTGTTTAATTAGATCCCCTTATCAAGGACATTTGATAAAGATCAGTTCACATTTTAGGTTAATGCACAACAATATATAATTCACAATTTTCTCGCCGTCTTACATATTATGGAACCTCTTCCAAATGGTTTGTCAAAAATTCTGATCTGATGTTTGTCAATTCCATATGACTTTAAAGACAAAAACTTTATTAATCAGTGAGGTCTGACAGATATCATTAATATTGCTAGCTTACAAATTAGCAAATTCATAAGTGCATTTTTGTCACGAATTGTGGTGGTCTATACAAAGGTAGTAAAAAGTCACAATATACCATGTTCAACTATGTAAAGCCAGCATTGCACCACAGTGGAAATTCAGGCCTCTATCTGTGAAGTGAGTTTCACAACAGCAACAAATCCTAGTGTCACAACCCAGGGGTGTTCACACTGTGAACTTTTATCATTTTTTCCTAGAACATTTCTGGGGGACCCCTTGCAACCTTCTGGGGGACCCCTTGCAACCTTCTGGAGGCCCCCTGGGGGTCCCGGACCTCAGTTTGAAAACCCCTGTCACAACCTAACAGGAACACAGACAGAGTATGACTTAAAACCGACAGACATTTTTGAGTGTATGTTTGCTTTACATACTTGCATTCAATGTGACCGGCTTTACTTTATCTAACTGTGATTGCTACAGCAACGTCACAGATGGCACAAAATCATGAAACAATTGAGAGTCTTTTTTTAATGTCTCATGATTTCAAGGGCATTAAAAGCCATTAAGTTAGCAGCTGGTGAAATAGTGTGGTTAGATATTTCTGCAGAATTGCTAATAAGCATTGATATTGGGATTAGCTTGTGTGTTTAGACATGCCAGAATATATCGTATAAAATACAGAGGGAAACAATTTGTACTTTCTATAAAGTATGACATGGCCTGAAGCTTGGCTTTTGGAATTGTATGCACTACATGGGACATACTACTTAGTAAAGGTAAATAAGTTTGTGCTACACAATAGATGATCAATAAATATTTCTAATCTTTATCAGTTACACTGACCTGTCTCTGCATTAAACCATACATCAGCCGAATGGAGGCTAAAGGGAAACACACTAAAGCTGTGCAAAACGGCCAACAAAACCTTCTGCAATAGAGGCATGCTTGACTCGTTTTTCCTACACCAACCAAAGTATTTCACATAAACAGTGGAGCTCTTTGACGTATTTATACGATTCATAGACAAAACAGACATACATTCCAATCGATCTTTGCATAGCGTGTGGGAATTTGTGAGTGTTAAAAAAATCACAGTATTATTTAGAGTTTTGAAAACAAAAGACTGCTATGTCTTTTCAAAGTCCTCTGAGGTCAGCTCTTGTCTTCGATTCATATGTTTGATGAAGTCTTTACCCTTGTCCTGTCAAATATATGTGAACGATGAAGCACATTCTGTAATCGAATGAGCATTTTTGGTACGTGTATATATATATGAGGGGTAAGCTGACATTTGCAAGCCGTAAGTGCATAAACAAACACAAAGAGATTAGCACCCATCTCTGTTTCATTCACACCAGGATGTATCATTCAATTACACAACATTGCAGTCCTGATGAGTTATATGGCTTTAGTTTCTACAAGAGAAAAGTCGCTTTGGCAACCATAAACAAAACATTGTTGGTGTCAGGTTGAATAAGAAGTTACTTATAAGAGCTTTATTTCTATTATTTAAAAAAGCTACTTTTAAAAGCAGGTAAACATTTTGTTCATAAGCAGCTTTCATTTTTGTCTGACGCACAAAAATAAAACTAAACAAACAGGTCTAAAATATTTGAAACGAGTGAGGAATGAGAATGTTCGGTTTAAATTCTCCTGTACCACAGAGATGGAGAGAAATGGCCTGAGAGCCAAATTTAATGAGATATTACCGTTTTATCGCAACAGAGATGGGATGACACGAAAAACTGCACAGTTTCCTTCTCATGATCAGTCACTAAATCGGCTGAATTTTATCAACAACATTCTGCCTATAACACACCTTTGAAAAATGAAATCGTATAACAGAGATGATAAAAAGTTTTAATCTGACCAAAAACACAATGACGCTAACACGATCTCCTAACATGTTCAGAGCAGCCTCACGGTTCAACAATAAGAAAGAATCTTTACAGATGGCACTGCAGCGCTTCCATCGCTAACCGCATATACCCATAAAATAAACACCTGAGTGTAACTAGGCAACGGACACATGGAAAGCTAAGTACTTACATATAGACTAACAATCTTATTGAGGTTTGCACAGAATGTTAGCTCTAAACCTAACGTACATCCAAAAAAAAAAAGAATATTGTTTTAGGCATTCCCTAATTTTCTAAATAAATAAATAAATTCTCGTGAACAGTCAAAGGTATGGAGAGGCGTTGTCCGATAAACGTTCATTTGAATCTATCATTCCGGCAAAAAAAAAGAAATGTGAATGGAGCTTGTAAAAGAGAGGAAATGATATGGACTTTATGAAGGAAAGCAAAGAATGAATCTCAGGACCTCTCTTCATCCTTCCGACCAAATCAGAAGACGTCTGGAAGATCAGAGTACCTCCTGTCGAAGTAACCACCCTTGTAGATCCAGTCTGCTGCTCCAGTGTAAGGATTATTGCCTTGCTGGAACCATCTGAGAAGAGGACAGGCCAACATTTTGGATCAACATAAACAACTCTTAAGTATTAGTTCAATTTAAGTATTAAAAATAGTTTATAGAATGCATTTCAGATCCACCAAAGCCAAAACAACACCAATCAAAAAGAAATGTTGTCAAGTTAAAAAGTAGTTTTTTGTTTAGAAAATACATCATTACATCATTCACAATAGTCTTTGGTTCATTAGTCACCTTGTGGACCATTCGGCCTCATCTTTAGCACGTTCTCTTCTAGCAGCTCTCTGCTTCTCCTCCAGTCTCTCCTTCTCTTGACTTGCAGTGTCTGGCATTTAAGAAAAAGTATTCAATTGGCATATCCAAGAACTTAATGGATGATAATACAGTAGAATGGCCTGAAGGTTTGCGTCAGAGAAAGCGAGACTGTTCTCCATACCTATATCACCATTCTCCATTGCTCTGATGTCTGGTCGCAGACGACAGTCTGTTGGTGCGATGACTCCAGCCATGCCGGGCTCCAGCTCATTGAGCGTCATGGTAAAATTGGTAAAATTATACATCTAAACATAAGCAATGAAACAAAGCGCAGGTAAGTACTAAACCCTCACGGATAAAACTGAAATTAATATTAAACAGAAATTTCTTCAGGTACCTGTGTGGAGTTTGGGGGTCGAGGGGCCACTCTCCACAGTAACGTGCTGCCTGGGATCATAGTGACCGTCTCCTGGACATCTGGCATCTCATCCGCATCATCACCACCTGGACTCTGCTCCTAATCACATACAGATACCAACATTAAACCCTCCGCCAAAATGAGAATTAATCAACAGAAAAAGCAAGATCAAGAGACCGCAAACTATTGCGATGAACGCATATTTAATTTGTAAAATGACGAGGCTCTGTAATTCTAAAAATGCATGCAGACTGGGGGGGTGATAATAACTGTTATTCTTGATATTGTGTTAATACTAAACATTAGCAGAATCTGGCTGCCACTCCAACATAGTGTGTAGTGATATTGCACCCATTTTATATTTCTGCCTCGTTTACAAACTCTCTCTCGCTACTGTCGTATTTTGAGTGTGATTTGTTGGCCTTAAAACAAACAATTTCCTTTTAAAGCAAAAAATATTGTCATCATTTCATTTTTATGAAACTTTTGGTCAGAAAATCCGTTTTCAGTCCTAGAGCAGACCATTGTGGTAATCTGCGGAACTTCATTTGAGGATGTGTGTAGGACTTCCATGTGAAAAGCGAACAGAAAATACACAATGGCTTTACAGTAGGAGATAAAAGACTAGTGCTTACTACCTGCTTGTGTTTCTTGGAATCTCCTCCGCTTTTCTTCTCCGCTTTCTTATTGGCTTCGTAGACTTTTGGCTCAATGCTGTACACGCACTCAGTCCACTTCCCATAGATAACCAGACGCTTCTTTTTACTAAAATACATACGGATCAAAACCAGATACATCAGAATGCTCTAAAGTGACTATGCAGTGTGCCAGATATACCCGATGACATTCGATACGAGTGACTGCTCACCTCTTGGCCTGGATATGTCCCTCTACTCTGTGCAGCTCTTTGCCAAACATGCCGCAAGGCTTAAAATTCAGCACACATTTATCCCCCGTGCTGAAACGAATAGAAAGACAACAGTACGTTGACTAAAAAATAATCCACAATGTCTGATGATTTATTTTATGCTCTTCGAATGCTGGAAAATGTTACAGAGGAAAAACACAAGAAAATTGAAGATAATTTAATGCGAGTCATTAGATAGAACAGAAGACATGCAATACCTGTGGTTAACTATTTCCACTGTTCCATACTGCTCAATCCAGAGTTTACCCAGGATAACATTATGCACACAGCACATAGGGTTTGTCCATGTGTATGCTTCTTTGTGCCTGAGGAAGAACAAGTAGCTCAGTCATAATTCATGCCCCAAATCTCTTTTGTAACCCTCCAAGTCCGAACTGACCACAATGTCTCAGGTCTTGTTGTCAATATATAACTTACTTTGACAGCTCGAGCGTCATGGTGCCCTTAGGCTCCGCCTCCACACTCTTCCCCCAGAATTTGAGTTTTGGGTAGATAGAGCCATGAAACGAAAAGTCCTGATTCAGTGACTCAGCGTAGAAGGCACTGATTGGTGGATGGTGGCTGACCTGTTCCGAGATCATGCGGTAACCCTCCTCCTCCCTGAAATGAGCGAATAATTAGCGTAAACTAAATTACATTTACATGTGCATAGAGAAGACCAGTAGGCTATTTGACAGTAAATGAATGCAGCTTTACCTCATGAGCTCGTACGTCTCTCCTAACAAAGGGTTAAAAGGTTTTCCAGTTCTGTCCCATTGTGATGCAACAGCAGAAACGGCGAACGCGGCAACAAACTGACAGATGAGACGCAGCGGTCTAATAAACATTCAGATCTTGTGCCGGCACACTCGTGTGATAAATGAAGCACTAACCTGCATACGCTCGAAGGAGTCTGAAAGTGTACAAGCTTTATGGATGAGGTATGTATGTTCCATGTACTCTGTAATTCTCTGCAAGAAGCTCAGCGGTTCGTTGAAAACAATAGGCATTGTTATCTTCGACAGCTCCTAAAGCATTGCCAGAGAGAAGACAAACACAACGGGTTGGCAAATAGACAACATAATACCATAATGTAAATAATATGTCTCCTTCGATGATGTGTTTAGCGAGTCGAGCTCTGACTAATTTACAGCTTTTGAAAGAATCGAAGCCACTGCGCGTTCACACGCTCACCATTCCGATGCATTTCTTCAGGAAGCCCCATACGCTGAAGTCATTTCTGGAGAACATGGGTGCTGGGAGAGTAGTCCTGAACGCACATATATGCACATAAATACATTAAACAAAGATTCAGCTTCCTGCTGCTGGATATTATTTCATGTTGGCAATATTCAGCCAGCTTACCGTCTCTCCCAAACACCGTTCTCAGATGGCACTTTGCCATTCGCTGTCTGCTTGCTGGCATCTTTATAGCTGACTTCACACGAGTCGTCAGATTCCAAACCTAAGAAAATGAAGCTTCAGTTAGGAATGCGCAGAACAACATTTTCAGTGTTTTTTAGTTGGAACTAGGGTTGTTCATTTTCAAGAATTGTATTAATCGATTATCATTAAAATGATACACACAAAAATATCAAATAATAGAAATGTCTGTAACTGTCTTGAAATAACTGCAGCCTTTTTGCATTCACAAACAGCTTGTTTTGGTTGCTGTATGTTTAGTCTAGACAGTAACTTTCAACTTATGTACATTTTTATGCACATTTTTATCACAAGAACTTTATCTTCTTTATCACCTGTCTCAGCATCATAGAACTCTTCCTCGCTGTTCATGATGGACTTAGTGCTGTTGATGTCAATCAGAAGGCATTGTTCTCAGCCTGAATGTGTTCTGTAAATCAAAGCAGAGAATCACAGGTTGTATTTGATTACTAAAGAGATTTAAGGCACGCAAAGCTGTTAAACAGAGATCAAGACCTACAACTGGGTGTCACCATTCCAACTAACCTGGCTTGAACACACTGGCTATTAAAGGAGCCATTCTTTTGCTGTTTTTGAAGCTTTGATTATGTTTTTTGGGTGTTTAACAATGGATGTTCATATTTCTAGTTAAAAAAAAACCTTTAAATTTCACATATTTCAAGTCTATAGTTCACCGCTGTCCCTCTTCTAACAAAACGACTGGATTTCTTCCTGTCTATATAAAATCCCTCCTTCCGAAACGCTCTGATTGGTAAAGCTGACCAGGTCTGTCGTGATCGATCCCCACTTAGAGCGTGTGTCTGAAGATGTCCCACCCATACCATATCAGCGAGCTTACGCTTCTCAGACTGTTGTGATTGGTTGGTTCCCCTCTCAGTGCACGTGTATTCATCAGCTTTGGCTTTTAGCAATAAATAGTAACAATGGCGTCAACTTCACTTCTTCAGTTAAACACATGCGGGGATCAATCGAAGTGTAATGGAGGTCTGCTAGTGTATGTGCAAACGTCAATCTTTGTTAGAGATCGCAATTGTTTTCCTACTATGGTGAGGGAAATGACACCGGACCAATTGGGTCAGAGCGGTTATATTAACACTAATAACAGAAGCGTTAGTTTTGCCTTTTTATATTGGACCTAAGTTGGATAATAAAACAAGCAGATTGACTAGGAGACATTTGCAAGCAGGACTTCAAAGGACGTTTCATAGAAGTGTTTTAGAGGTATGCGCACACACACAATATCAATGTATTACACAGAACAGCTTTCACAGCCGATGTTAAAGTCATGGAAGCTGTTATTTGACCGTTGGTTATCTTAGAATGTGTGTAGCTGAATTCTTATTACCAGCTGTAGGACTGTGTTGAAAGTGAAAGTGATTAATCGCGCAGCTCAGTCAAATGTTTACAATCCCTGATAACCAAACACTACTCCAGCGGACTACTCTTCCTCTTCTCTAAGGAAGGCATAGCCCCATTTTTGGCGTATTCCTTAGGGCGGAGGTTTTTCAAGAACTCGGAATAGTGGCATCATTTACCCGGGAAGTATACTATAGTCTGATTCCAGCCGTTCTCTGTAGTCCTTGAAAAGCGAATTCTGTTAAAGACATTATCTCGCTTGGCATTGAACTTTGAGCTTTATCATTTTGCAGATACTGTTTATGCTCTAACAGCAACATTACACACTAACTAAAGTTTGAAAATTGGCATCACGGGGAATGGCTGCTTTAATGCTGACCTCAACTCCCTTACGCAACACACAGAACAAATCAAAGCACACTATCGCCTCACTGCAGACCTTAAACAGCTGTGCTTGGCAAAACCATCTGATGAAAGTGTCCGACCAAGCTAATTCTTTAATGGCCAATGGCGGCTCATAGCAAAGAGAGTGGGTGTCAGCAATCATCTGTCATTACAGCAACCGACTCTAGCACCTCACTACGTCGGCTTATTTATAAGAAACCACCATACAGGAATAATGACGTTAACATATATAAAAGGGATAAAAAGTAAAACTATAAAAGCGCAGTATTTTAAGGTCCTGTTCAAGCTGTATTCTGCTGTAAAACACCAAATGCAAAGCAGTTTAAAAAACCATCACCAATATAACGGAAGACAGCACCATGCAAATTATTTGCAACTAATAAAAGCAAAGCAGACACTTGCTGTTACAGCTATCACAAATTCAAATAGCCCATGTGGTAAAGGCCTCAGAGGACGTTTTGGCCGGCTGAGCAGCACGTAGCCCGGCAGTTTTGTGTGGACAAGTGTGTTGTGGACTATGACTGACCAAAGGTCAGTTTGGATTGGAACAAAGATAAACCTTGATGTGAAAGCTGGGTGCAAAGCTGTGCCCTCAGCCTTATGTAGTCTTAAGACAGACCCTAAATACTGCAGATGTTTTTAAAGGTTTGACCAGGCTAAAATGTAGCCTGGTCAAATGTACCAGACTAAAAAGTCTCCAGATCATCTAATCTAGGAATTATACAACCCCATGAATCACAATAGATGTTTAGGATTAAGTGGTCAAACAAAAGCTTTACTCTAACACAAAAATGTGCAATGCTGACAAATAGACAGCAACATTTAGATTTTCATACTTTTCTCATAATAAATAATCCAGTATTTTAATGTATTTCAGACAAATTATGACACTATAAAAAATAAAACTAGTCTAACAACTCTATACATTTACTGTGACTATGACAACCAAGTGGCTATTGCTTTGGAAACAGATGAAGTTTCTGGCTACGCAAAAGTGATGCCCAGAAATACTCCATAGTAACAACTGCACTGACTTTTGACAGGTAGATGTGCTTGCATTATTGCTGTCAACTGACAGACAGGTGGATGAATGGGCTTCTCTCTCCATCATTCTCAAGTGTGACCGATTACATTTACCATTGAATACTTATTAGTTATAGGAAATCACTATTACTACATATAAATTTCCGTTTTATAATTTGATAAGCACACAAACACTGCATACAACTAAACACACCCAAGCCAGGTAACGTTACTGCCATAACAGCAGCCTAGCCAACAGACTAGCGATGCGTGTATAAGGGCGAGCCGACATCAAGTTATGCCCTGTTAGATATACAAACAAACACTGATACTATGAATAACTCGACTCGATCGGCATCAGATCCAATGTAGACGCAAGGCACGTAGTATCTGGCTCGAGCTGTTTTGACCCGCTTTAGCCGCTAGCAGTGCCAGCGAAGCGGTCAATAACAAACACCCATATTACTCAACAACCCGTCCGATGTCTTTAAAACACACTGCACAAAATATCACATCATGTAAACTCGATCTTGCGTGGCAAGCTGTATAACGTGCGTGCATCGCGTTACCTTTGAATAACGTAAAGCTGGATCGATCCTTTCTCCGCTGGGACAGACAACAAGCATCCAGTTTGGGAAGGCTGACACGGGGGCGGAGACATTTCGCTAGTAAGGAATGACAGACGGGATTGGAAGGCTATGGACGGGTCCCATGCAAAAAGAGGCGGGATGATTTTTGATTGGCAGAAGTAGTAGCCTATTGTAAAAGGCCTCTGCAAACCCCTCTCAAATCCTCTGCAAACGCACGATATTAACCTCTTGTAGGGGCGGGGCTATGTTGAAGTTATATAAAGGGGTCGGTCCTAAAAGGTCAGGCTTGGGGGTTATTTATAATCGTTACGATAAATATCGCCTTCGGCTACGGCAGTTAAGCATTTGAACTGAATTTATATTAGAGAGCTTATTGATTTATATGTTTACATCTAAATGAAAAGAAAGCCAATCTGTAGCTTTTAATGATGCACGTATTACACATTCTAACACATGTTTTGCTTTGACTGTTTCACAGCTTAATTTAATTTTAAATCAAACATTTTATTGTGGTTATTATTTGCGAGTATCGACAAAAGTTTTTGACTTTTAAATGAGAAAATTTCATTGCAGCCACTAGATGGCAGGACAATGCCTGTAGACATTAAATTCCTTGCATTTTGTGTCAGTAGTTATAATTTTAACGTACTCATTTATTGATTGAATATGTCAGATAAAAAATAATTTTAATTTAATTGTATTATAAAATCGAAACACTTTTGTCTTCATAGATTTTATACAGACGTTATAGCCTAGTCGTCATGATCAGTCCTATGCCTGTTAATGATACACGAAAAAATTAAAACAATACAAATAACCTTAAATATTTTAACAAATATTTCACAAACGCAGGGATGTAGACAAACCCTGTGTGGCACTACCGTAATTTATCGTAATCGCTTTTAATCATTCTGTGGTTCACACTAACTCAGAGAGAGAGAGAGAGAGAGAGAGAGAGAGAGAGAGAGAGAGAGAGAGAGAGAGAGAGAGAGAGATCCCGTTTTGTGGGCGGAGATTTTGAGTTTTAAAAGCACGTGGCTGCAAAGTTGATATTCAGTCACTTCACCGCTAAATTAACCTCTTTATCCAGATTTACCTTAACTTTATCTTACAAAAACTCTTAAGAGATCTCGGGTCGTGAGAGAGAGGATTTTTACCGCTACAGGCTAGTCTTTCTCCTCGGAAAAAAAAACTGTAAAAATGAAAGGTTAACGAATGAAAGCTCCTTGCGGTCGGTCGTCTTTGAGTGCCAAAAATGACAAAAACAAACGTTGAATCCAATCCTGTGTCTAATGCAGGCTCATCCTATCACGTACGGGACGGGCAGGATAAAGACTATGGAGACGGGAGCAGTCTCCAGCAGTCGGGACAGATGACTTCAAAACAGCCTCCGAAAACCAACTTGACACCCATACAGAGCAAAACTAAAGAGATCAATTCTACCAAATCCAAGCGTGGATCGTCTGGCACGGTAAACAGCCGCCGCGCAACAAATGGTGCCATCCATATGAAACAAGAGTCGATAAAACGCCCCGAGAAATCCAATCAGTCAACCCGCAGAAGGAATCGCAGTAAATCGTCCGGGAGAAGGAAACTATCGGATGCAAGCATTACTTCTGATGATGTGAGCAAGGACTCCGGGAAACTGTCTTCCACTGACAGCAGCTCTGAGATCTCCGACTCACCGGAAGAACATAAGCACTCCACTAATGCGCAGTGTGGTGAGCCAGAGGTCAGCTACTGCGGGGCCGACGAAGAGATGATGAATGATTCAATTGAGCAAATATCACGACATAGAGACGAAGATGGTGAGGATAAAACCACCTTATCCCCCGGCCTTGGATTCGGAGAGGGAAGCATCTCTCCTGGAGACCAGAGGTCTTACGTCTCTTTGGACAGTCGCTTGAACTTTAGGACATCTCTGGCGTTTTCGGATGTGGCAGGTGACTTAACTGATGCGGTGCATGAGGATCTTATGAGGGAGATTGAAGATCTAAGATCAGAAAATGAATATTTAAAGGTAATGGTTATTTGTCGATGTGTTGGATTTTTCATTTAGCCAGCAATGATGAAAGTCATGTAAAAAATGTTTTATTTAGAAATTCTGTTGATTTACCATGGTTCATAATAACAAATACCATTACAAACCATTAGCTGTTTACCATTACAAAATTCCTTTACGTAACGTGTTTTGGGCTTTATTCCAGTAATGTTGTTGGTTCCCATGATCCCATCTGCAGATAACACCTAACCAGTAGCCCAGAGACCCACAGATACCATAGTTTCAATTAAAACCAATAAAATTCCCATTGTACCATGTACCACATAATTTAATTCCAAATAAGAATGCAAACCATAATCCTAATTTGTATAAAAGAGCCTTCCTCGTGCTTTTAAGGGGTGACATACTCCACTGTTTCACTCATATTTTAAACTAAATTGTAAAAGTAAATAAATTGCACGTGATGCTTCGGCTTAGACTGTAGGATTGACTCCTCGGGTAATTGGCTTGTCTCATCTCTCATTACTTCTGACAAGGTGGATGGGTACACGAAGCGAACAAGACAAGCTTTGCTGTGATTAAGTGCCAGGTGCTGAGTAGAAATCAAAAAGTCAACACAAGTGCTGTCAGGTTATCCTTGAAGGCCATAAACAACACGTCAGTGAGTTAGCTTTGGCACGTGCCACTGGGGTTAGGGGTTAATGCGCTCATCAGTAAGGCCAACACAGACTTACAGTAATTTTTTACAAAAAAAAAAAACACATTTGGAAGGCATCATTAAGCAATGTAATTGGCAGCATATGTCTGTCATGCCTCTCAGGCCATCTAAATATAAATTTATGCAAATATCTGCACAAAAGGATTTTTACTTATATTCTCGTATTATTTATATTGCATTGATATCAATAAGATTTGCAAATGGTTCATTTAAACTTTAAAGACATTTACACAAATATGGAAATGTGTAAGCTAAAACACTTATCTGCATATCTACTTAGAAAAAATAAATTATTTTTAATACGTTTTTTTGCTGCTGCTTAGGACGAGATGGAGGAGCTCCGCTCAGAGATGCTGGAGATGAGGGACATATACATGGAGGAGGATGTGTACCAGCTACAGGAGCTACGGCAACAGCTTGACCAGGCCAACAAGGCCTGTCGCATCCTTCAGTACCGACTCAGGAAAGCAGAGAGACGGAGCCTTCGCATAGCCCAGACGGGGCAGGTGGATGGGGAGCTTATCAGGACACTAGAATATGATATTAGGGTAAGAAAGGCTCGAATGCATCTGTGTGACAGAGTTAAGAGTCACGCTTACAAACGTTTTACATATAAAGGAAAACATACCATTTGAGTGTGCCATTGATATTTACAGTATAATTAAATAGATGTTTTCCTCATGATTGTGGTCCAATTAAGCTACATAACAACAGCTACAGTGGTCTGTGCGTAGAGGAAAACCACTGTTAGGGTTTTGGATGCAGTCCATGGCATTCTTGGGTACAGGATGTTTATTGAAATTGCTTAACGGTTAGCGGCAATAAAATGTTGTATAGTAAGTCACTATGTGAGTCAATGCTCTTTGTTTTTATGATTCAGCATATGTTCAAGCCTCCGTTCTCGATTTGGCAGGGAATCACTGCTGCGTGATTTGTGACAGGCTTGAGCATTTTTTGGTTTAAACCACGCAGCCAATCAAAGAACGAGTGTTCTGTAGGAACGCTACACAGCAGGCCAACCCATATAAAGCGCCTGTTTTCTTTTAAGTCAGCTCCATGTTACACAAAAAAATCCTCTTGTTTTTTCCTGTAAACATGCTTCACCGATACTTAGCTTGTATTTTGTCTAGTGTGAAAATGTTATTTTGCAAGTGTAGAAACTTTACTATATATTATACAGTATATTCATCATGTTATATAGGTTTTTCTTTTAATGAGTAGCATAACGGAGCAATTTTAGAATCGCCCTAACGGCCATCATTGAGGCAATTCTGAAGATAAACTGAGCAGCCAGTGACAAATTTGTGCAAAACCTGGCGATACATGTAATCTCAACACGATTTAACAATGTTTCAAAACATTGTGTGTCCTTGTGGATGCAATAAAATCAATGTCAACAATTTGTTTATTGATTATTAAACTAGCAATAGTGCAGAATCAATATTTCTTAATACTTTTTAAGTCATAAAATGTAAACAAATCCATAATCCTAAATTTCCCCCAAAGTTTTTGAACGGCAGTACATAATCTAGGTTGAAGTGTTCATGTATGTTTGCATGTGTATATGTGTCAAGGACTGTAGTCATCAATATCAAAAGGAGGAAGTGTTGGAGTGCAGCTGCTTGTATGAGTTGTGGGCATGTCCATGGTCTATCTATTTTAAAGACATGTTGGAGAAATAGATAACCTCCTTATAAAAACTGGGCCAATGAGGGTGCCCATCACTCACCAGCACTCCCTCAAGTTCCTCAGTGTTCTGCGAGCTGGACATTTCCTTCTCATGGAAAATGAAATATTTTCTTATATATTAACTATCAACATATTAAATATATATTTGAAAATTAAATATATAGAATAATACATTATTCATATATCACAAAGTTACAATATATTGAATTATCCATAAGGAATACAGTACATTGAGAAATATAAGCACCGGTTCCAAAATATGGAAAGTACTGTATTATTAAATATTTTGCATTATCCAATAGATTTCAATATATTTTTGTTTCGTAAAAATAAAAAAACGAGTTAATGGGGCTGCTGCTGAAAAATGCAATACTGATAAAACAGCCAGCTTTGTCCTGAGAATTAGAATACAGTCATGCACTGAAAGTCACGGCATAATCACATAAACTCTAAAAGCTTTCCCTAGACATTGTTAGCAACCCCTTGAGAAATCTGTCCATTACTGCCTTGCTCAAGGGCACATGGTGATAGGAAAGGAGGGACTTCATGTGAGACTCGACCCACCTTCTAAATTCTGAGCTGTAAACTAACCACCTCACACCCTCAGTATCACAAACCACAACACTTAGCAACAGCAGAAACATGGCAACCAAATGTACCCTTTGCAACATTGTCTAAAAAGTCCAGATAAAATTCCTGTGTCATTATTTCTACAAATAGAGCTTGTTTAAAATGTTCAAGGGAAAATTAAATGTCAGATTGAGCCACGGGAAGTTATTTTTAAGTGGCACGAATATGTGATTGCATTATATTTAGATGACTCCATCCAAATATTGTTTTCCCAGGTGGCAAAAAGTGTTTCCCTTCGTCTGCATGGTGAACTCGAAGCCATTCAGAAGAAAAATTCCCAGCTTGAATGGGAAAACCAGGAATTGCGCGAGCGGTTGCAGAGTCTGGAAGTGGCGAAGCAGGTCTTGCAAACTGAGATGGACAAATCAAGAGAGGTACAATCACCAAATCTTTGCTGCTCTTCAGTCATAAACAACTTCACTGAACTCGAACAGAATCTAAACCCTAACACTAAAGTTTTTTAGTATCTAAAATATAAAAATGGTTTTACGTGTGTGTAACTGGCAATAAATATTTCTATCATGCTGTCATTTGTCATTAGATTTCACACCTGTGCTTACTGTGTATCACTTTACAGTTTTGTTGCCTAGACTCCTTGATAACATGATGCATTTTGGATGGCAGTTTGACCTTTACCCCAACTGTAACGGGTGTAACAGACAGCTGGCTGCTCGGGTAGGGCGTAGTGTGATCTGAGGGTCAGAATTCAACCCACAGCTGTCATTCTTCACTTGTGGATACACTGAGAAAAAGAGAGAGAGAAAGAACAAAGAAAACCTCACAGGGCAATTGAAAGACAAGAGCGAAGAGAGTGTGTCAAAGTACTTTAACCATCTATAAATATGTCTGAAGGGGAGATGTAAGTTTTGGCTGCAAGCCAGATATCACATGATGAAATGCAATTACGGCATCCGTGTTAAAAATACTTGTAGATGCTGATGAACATCAAGGCATGCTCAAATCCTCCACAGCCTTCAATCTGATTTGATTTTCAAAATGAATCACGGAGACACCGCCATACTAAGCAGACGTCCGCCTTTATTGGCAACAAAGGCCTGTAGGTCTCAGCACGTATGCAGTTTAATCCAGGATCCAGTGCTTAGAGGTGGATCGCAGCGGCTCGGCTCGGACAGCTGCTGGCCGTTTCTGATCCTCACCAGCCGAACAAATCAGCTACAGCAGCTTATGAAGACATCAGGCCATCGTCACGCTACCTGAAACATGAGGATCTACGTGCAACACTTGTTACTGGTCCATTAAAAGTCAAAAGTCGTTTTGCAAATCATGCCGTAAATCATAAAATTAATTACAAAATGTTGTTACAGCTCCATGACATTCAGATCACTGAGGTTATAATTATAACATTTAGGGAACCTTTTAAACTATAGTCTGTATACTCCTCTACTATTTATGCTAGTAGGGATCTCTGTGAGACCTTAGATGGAGCAGCAGACAGATAGACTGACTCTAGCCAGCATTCTTAACATACTCAGAGCAGCATGGATGTTTGCTGTAGCAGAATTTGAGTTCTTGGCATCTCTGTATGTGACCATAATTGAGTGTGTTTACTAGGTAAATGCTTTCCTTGGATATAAGCATTTTATCTGAGAATTTAAATACACTGGACAGTGGTAGAGCGGAAAATAACAACTGTGATGAATGTAATGCATACAAACACTTACAGTATGACCATAGGAGGACATCTTTAGTCACAATAGCAAGAATATGTTTTATAGGTGATGCTGCACTGGCCCCAAAAAGTATCTGTACACTTTAGTCAAACATAAATATATGTGATTGCATTATAACAAAACGTTAAATCAAGTGGCATTTAAAAGAAATGTAAAACAGATGCATAAAATGTAATAGTTGTTAGTTTTTAATGATACAACATTTGCATTTTTCCATTGGCCAGATGCTCAATGTCATCTGACATTACAGTGCTTCAAAGTTATAAATTTCATCCTTTTATCAGTATGTGCACTCCCTGCGAATCAAACCCATGACCTCGGGGTTGTAAGCGCTATGCTCTACTACAATAGATGTTATTTAAAATGAAGAAAAAAGACATTTGGACACTTTCTGGCTTGTGGAACAGGTCCATTACTTTATATGTGGTTACCCTGCTAGGATTCATTCAACTTGTGAAAAACTGACTTAAAGTGATAGTTCACCCAACATTGAGAATTCTGTCATACTTTACTCAAGTGGGTAAACGAACAGCACTGGCACCCATTCACTTCTATTGCATGGACACAAAACCAATGCAAGTGAATAGGTGCCAACAACATTCTTCTAAATATATAAAGTCATGCAGTTTGAAATGACAAAAGGATGAGTAAATGATGACAGCATTTTTATTTTGGGTAAACTTTCATTTTAAAAATCCACTAAAATTACTGTACGCAGAGACCTAGCATCATATTTCTGCAAATGCACTTGGTTTGATATTTTGAGATGACATTCATACATGAACTTCAGTGTCTAAACTTAAATACTTGTTGAAGCTGCTAAAATAACAGTATTGTGCATCAACAGAATTCTCTGAAAAGGAGAAGTATGAGATCAACATCCAGCAAGAGTGATAAAAAACTCTTCCCACAGGTAAATTGGGTTGGGAATCAACCTGATGGTTATCTATTTCAAGAGTTTGTGATGTGTTTTTAATGCCGACCATTTGTCTTTCCTCTGTAGGATGACAGTGCTGATTTAAAATGCCAGCTTCACTTTGCCAAAGAGGAGTCGGCACTGATGTGCAAGAAGCTATCTAAGATGGCCATGGAGTCTGAGATGATGCGCGACGAGCTCGCCAAGTACCGTCTGCTTTATGGTGAGGTAGATGAAAACAAGGCTAAAGCGGGCACCGTTAATTCTTCCCACACCCGAGAAGCAGAGGCCAAAGTTCATTTACGCCTGGTGGAGGAGGAGGCCACGCTCCTGAGTCGTCGGATTGTGGAGCTAGAGGTGGAGAACCGTGGGTTGCGAGCGGAAATGAGCGAACTGCCTGAGAAAGGAGGAGCAGGTCTGGAGGAAGACGAGTTGATGAAGGTGGCAGGTGAAGGATTGGCATTGCCGACCAGCCCTGGTGAGCAGGGGGAGATGGTGAGAGGTGGACATCTGGATGATGGAGTGAAGACAAATGAGAATATGCAAGTGGACCAGACAAATTCAGAAGAGGAGCGCGTGGAGAACTCTTTCATGAGTCACATACGCAGAGAGGGGCCAATCGGTGGGGAACAGGAGCTTTCTGATGAGAGCAGAGACGAAGGAAAAGCTCAATGTGCGCTTGGTGTGAAGGATCTAGAAGGTCTTCTTGCCGTTCATGATCAAGCGCTGCTTGTCAGATCAACCATTCAGTTCCTGACAGCTCCGGCTAAAAATGGTCTCTCATCCGCATGTACCCACATGACCCCTCCTGGTTCCCCCTACCTGAACAAAACGGAGGTAGATCCAATATGCGAGAAGCATCAGTGGCTTCTGGACCCCATGCTGAGTCCCCTGACCAATGGACTGGAGGTGTTACAAGCCCAACTGCGTGCACTTGTAGAAAAGTTTGAGATGCTGTTAAACTCCACGCCAGAGGGCCCAGCAGCTGATCTGGAACAAGCCACGTTAGCTGAAGAGAAGGACACAGGGAATCAAGCCAAACAGGGGCATCCAGGTGTAGAAGAACATTTTATTCATCCAAGAGTTCCTCATAGCAACGGATGTGATCAGGATAGTTTAGTCCTACTCACGCTGCAACTCAGATGGTTCCTTCAGCAATGGAGACAGGGAGAGAAACCCGCAGGAGATGGCAAGAACATGTTTGAGGTAAATTTGTTTTGTTACTGCGGTCATGACTCTTGAATGAGTATTTCTGTTTATTAATAAGAAGCTTGTATCTGACATTCCAGCACAATGTAGTTATGGAATATATATTTTATTTTCAGATGTACTGTCCAAATGATCTTTGTCTTCTAACGGACACAGAGTCACTGGGATGCAAGAACACACCACAAGAGAAGTGCAAAAGTCAGGTACATTGTAAAAAACAATTGTATTAATAATTGTCCATAATTTTAACTTAAAATGAGGTTAAAAACAATAACACAGTTTTATTAAGTAAAGTTTACTCAATTCATTTCATGAAATCTACTACAACACAGAATAATTTTTACAGTGTATAAAACGAAGTAGCAATTTGAAAAAAGTGCATAAAGCATCTCTTTTTTTAGTGTGAATATACTCGCACTAAATATGGGCAATTCCAGCGTTATGGACGTGACATTTTGCGTTATGGACGTGACATAAAAATGCTCAGAGAATGAATTTGTTATGATTATATTGAACCATCTGTTTATATTTTACTGAACCCTTGTGATAGAGTCTAAACATTAAAAAAATGTCAGTCTATGAAAAAATATATATTTAAAAAAGGGAAATAAACATGCGTTATCGATGTGACAAAAAAAGGACGCGGTTTTTGTGAGACGATAAACTTTGTAGGATTTCTGTAAAATAAAATGCACAATCCTGAAGCAATAATACCCAATGAATGGAGAAGGGATGCCTCTTTATAGAACATAAAATAGTTACTTTATAATCATTTTCATGTGTCCATTTATGAGGAATATGTAGCGTTATGGATGTGATGATCCTGAAAATGGCACTTACCTGACTATGAAAAATCATGCACTAAAAATGAAACAAATGCTTTACAAATTTGAAGAGAGATCTCACATGGGTATTTGAACCACCAAATGTTAAAATCTGTGCTGTTACCATAGTAAAAACCGCTGGTAAAAACTTAATTTTTTCGTGGCTAGGTTGACATTTTCGCGGAATTGCCCATATACAAAATAAATTATTACAGAATAGTGCATAGGTAGTGCAGTAGTTAAGTCAGGATGCATGCAAACCTTAAAAGGTGTATATGTCTCTCACAGGTGAGCAGTGCTCTGTTGTCAGACCTAAGAGCAGTTCTGCAGAATCTGTTCGATGAACTTTTGGGAGAACACAGGGCGGCCCAACATGTTACCCGTCAGTTTGCAAATGCCAAAGCAGCTTGGGCTGTTGAATGTGCGGAGCTCAAGAGCCTCATAAGCAGAGTGAGAACCAAAAGATCCCCCTAAATGTCCTTTAGGAGTTTAATTTGTTTAATATGTTCTGATTCTGAATGCATCTTGTATCGCCTCTGCTTCATAGCTCGAGGGTACAGCTGGGAAGGTGGAAGCAAGGGGTCCATTAGACCAGAACACAGCTTTGCAAAAGGACCACATTGAAAAACTTAAGCACTTGTTAGCGGAGTCTTACACTGCAGTTATGGATCTGACAAAACGTCTGAAGGTCCACGAGAGAAACTGGAGTTCTGAGCGGCAGGAACTCTTGCAACACTTGAATCACATGCGGCTGGAATGTAAAGGTTCGAAGGCGACCAAACAAAATAAGAAAATACAGGTAGGAGCAGCACTTGGAGTAGTATACAGAAATAATATTTTGCATTAGCATTTTTCACTTCATGCAGCAAGAAAATATTGTTATAAGACCTGTTTGGAGAGCTAATGTTCTTACACAGCTTGGTTCTGACAAGCTACATTTATTTAATCTTTCAGGAATTAGAAGAATCAGAATCAGAATCAGAAGAGCTTTATTGCCAAGTGTGCTTGCACACACAAGGAATTTTCTTTGGTGTTGGAAGCTTCTAGTACAGACATTCAACACAATGACAATACAATATAATACGATTTACAGTCTAAAAGATTCTAAATTGTGCATATATAAAATAGTCTTTATTTTACAGAAAATGGGGGATAATAACATATAAGAGACATTGTACAGGGTAGTATATAGTAGAATAAACATATTAACAGATTGTATGTACACTTGTGCAAATGGATAATTTAGTAAGTAGAGGTAGTGTTATATACATGTATACATAAGATGTAGATATAATAAGGCACTATAGTGCACACTATAGGAGTAGTGGAAGTGGAATATTGCTCTTAAGGAGCAGTTATCTGTTTAGGAGGGAGATTGCCTGGGGAAAGAAGCTGCTTCTGTGTCTGGAAGTCCTGGTGTTCGGTGCTCTAAAGCGCCGGCCAGAGGGCAGCAGATCAAAGAGTTTGTGTGCTGGGTGTGTGGAGTCAATGATGATTTTTCTTGCCCTGTTTTTCAATCTGGAATCGTACAGGTCCTGAAGTGTGGGCAGAGGAGCACCAATAATTTTCTCAGCACTACGAACTGTCCGTTGTAGTCTTCGTAGGTCTGATTTGGTGGCCGAGCCATACCAAACAGTAATTGAAGTGCACAGAACAGATTCGATGACCACTGAGTAGAACTGGGTCAGTAGCTCCTGTGGTAGGTTGAACTTCCTCAATTGACGGAGGAAGTATAACCTCTGCTGGGCCTTCTTTACAATGGAGTCTATGTGGGACTCCCACTTCAGGTCCTGAGAGATGGTGGAGCCCAGGAACCTGAATGACTCCACAGTATCCACAGTGCTGTCCAGGATGGTGAGGGGAGGAAGTGATGGAGGGTTCCTTCTGAAATCCACTATCATCTCCACTGTCTTGAATGCATTCAGCTCTAGGTTGTTTTGACTACACCAGGCAGCCAGCTGAGCAACCTCCTTTCTGTAGGCAGATTCATCACCGTCTTGAATAAGGCCAATGACTGTGGTGTCATCTGCAAACTTCAGGAGTTTGACAGAAGGGTCTGTAGAGGTGCATTCGTTTGTGTAGAGTGAATATAGCAGTGGAGAAAGAACACATCCTTGAGGAGCTCCGGTGCTGATGGTACATGTGCTGGATTTAAATTTTCCCAACCTCACTAGCTGCTGCCTGTTCGACAGGAAGTTAATAATCCACTGACAGGTAGAGGTTGGCACAGAGAGCTGGGTAAGCTTGGGCAGGAGGAGGTCTGGGATTATGGTGTTGAAGGCCGAGCTGAAGTCTACAAACAGGATCCTGACGTAAGTCCCTGGTCTGTCTAGGTGTTGTAGGATGTAATGCAGTCCCATGTTTACTGCATCGTCCACAGACCTGTTTGCTCGGTAAGCAAACTGGAGGGGATCAAGAAGTGGTCTGGTGATGTCCTTCAGGTGGGCCAGTACAAGTCTCTCAAATGACTTCATGACCACAGATGTTAAAGCAACAGGCCTGTAGTCATTAAGTCCAGATATTTTGGGTTTCTTCTGTACAGGGATGATGGTGGAGCGTTTGAAGCATGAAGGGACTTCACACTGCTCCAAAGATCTGTTAAAAATATTAGTGAAGATGGGCGACAGCTGCTCCGCACAGACTTTCAGGCAGGAGGGTGAGACATTGTCTGGGCCTGGTGCTTTTCTGATCTTTTGTTTGCGGAAAAGCTGGCAAACATCCTCTTCGCAGATCTTAAGTGCAGGTTGAATGTCAAGAGGAGGTGTTAATGGTATAGCAGAGATAGGGTCAGGGCGGGTGTGAAGGGTGAGACTCTGCATTTCAAAACGACAATAGAAGTCGTTCAGGTCGTCAGCCAGTCGTTGATTACCCATAGACTGAGGGGATGATGGCTTGTAGTTGGTAATGTCTTTCAGGCCTTTCCACACCGATGCAGGGTCGTTGGCTGAAAACTGGTTCTTCAGCTTTTCAGAGTAGCTTCTCTTAGCTGCTCTTATCTCCTTTGTCAGTGTGTTTTTGGCCTGATTATACAAGACTTTGTCCCCACTTCTGTAAGCATCTTCTTTGGCCTGACGAAGCTGTCTCAGTTTCATTGTAAACCATGGTTTGTCATTGTTGTATGTTAAGCGAGTCCTGGTGGGAATACACATGTCCTCACAGAAGCTGATGTAGGATGTCACTGTGTCAGTTAACTCATCCAGATCAGTGGCTGCAGCTTCAAAGACACTCCAATCCGTGCAGTCGAAACAGGCTTGTAAGGCCCGCTCTGTTTCGCTGCTCCATCTCTTTGCTGTTCTTGCTACAGGCTTGGCAGATTTAAGCTTCTGTCTGTAGGTCGGAAGAAGATGAACCAGGCAATGATCAGAGAGACCCAGAGCTGCTCTGGGAACAGAGTGGTATGCATCCCGTATTGTGGTGTAACAGTGATCCAGAATGTTGCTGTCTCTGGTGGGGCATGTGATATGCTGCCTGTATTTTGGCAGCTCACGGGAGAGGTTTGCTCTGTTAAAGTCCCCAATAATAATAATAAGAGAATCCGGGTGTTGCTGCTCCGTGTCAGTGATGTAATCCGCCAGCTGTTGCAGCGCCGCGCTCGCACAAGCATGTGGAGGAATGTAAACATTCACGAGAATAAATGAGGAAAACTCGCGTGGCGAATAAAAAGGTTTGCAGTTGATAGAGAACGCTTCTAAGTACGAAAAGCACATCTTCTTCAGTGTTGTTATATCTCTGCACCAACCTTCGTTTATATAAAAACATAATCCACCACCACGTGTCTTCCCTGTTGACTCGGCAATGCGATCCGCTCTGAACAGCTGAAAACCCGGCAGATGTAACGCGCTGTCCGGTATGGTGTCATTGAGCCATGTTTCTGTGAAACACAGCGCAGCGGAGTTGGAAAAATCTTTGTTTGTCCTGGTGAGTAAAAGTATTTCGTACGTTTTGTTGGTAAGGGAGCGGACATTCGCCAGGTGTATACTCGGCAGCGGGGTCCTAAATCCGCGTCGTCGGAGTCTGACGAGCGCACCCGCTCGCTTTCCCCGCTTGCGTCTTTTAGAGCGTTTGTACAGAGCTGCCGCTCCTCCGAGTAAAATGTCCAGTAAGACATCTGAATTTACAAAATTAGGGAAAAGATAGATAGAAGGGCATTGCTTAATGTTAAGCAATTCGTCCCTGGTAAAAGTGATTAAAGAAGAGTAGCTTAAAACAGGAAAAACAAACAAAAAAGACATAAGTACTAGAGCACTCCAAACCGAGGCAGCCATCCGCGGCGCCATCTTGAATAGAATTACAACATGTTGGTAAATGTGGTTGTGAATCCCACTCACTATCTGTGTAAATGCAGCATCGCTAGAGTCTTAGTTTGTTTTCTTTTCTTTAGAAGATTATAACTTTATCTATTTACATTTATACACCTAAAGCTTTGAACTTTTCTTTCTTGTTTTTGTGACTCATAAAGCTGTTAACAAAAACAGATCCCAAAATCCCTCTTTTAACTAATCCAGTTTTTCAAATACTGCTAAATTGTGCTGCTTATTAGGCTTAAAACGCATGCATTACTATATATAATGCTCTGCAAATGGCCTTGTTTCACAACACCACTAAGAGAGGTTGGAAAACCGACACAGTCTCGTGAGCCATGTGTGAAAGGGTTGTAAAATAGCGCATGGCAACAGAATTTAGGCTAATCCCTATCTGGAACTGTGGGAGAGCAGGCTGAGCGGAGACATAAGCTTTAATCATGACTCTAAAAAGGGTTTAGCCAAACCACATTGACCACAGAGAGTGAAACACAGACTTATAAGAGCTCAGATAAAGTTCAAGGAAGGAATTTACTTTCTTTTACAGTACATGTGGGTGCAAGATTGTGCAAATGGAGAGAGAGAGAATTTTTTTATTGTTTTATAATGCACAAAGACAAAATTAATTGTGCAAAAACAAATTAGAGCAACATGCAAAATATATAGATAACAAAGACCTTCAAATAATAATTACATTCATTTTAATCATTCTTTTTTCATTACAAACAAAGTGAAAGACAGGGGCATGAGGAATTAGTATTCAAATGAACAAGAGTGTCTTTTATACAAATGATTATAGAAATACAAATGATTTTTATTAAGCTGTTATATCTACTTTTAGATAGTGTGCTTTTTATATCAGTTGCCAGCAGTTTCAGTCTTCACTTTGAACAAAAAGTCCTGTTGTTAACTTTAATGTTAAAAATAAAACTGGCATGTAGACAGTGAGAGGTTCTGATGGGGTTAAGTTAAGCCTGAATAAACAGCAGGCTGTATTTTTTCTTGATCCAAAGAGTTTTCTTGCTAGTCTTTCTGTTTATTTTCCCGTAATCCCGAACTGTCACCCTGACATACTTTTCCTACAGTAAACTAGAGACACTTTGATATATCTGTGTATCTTCAATGCTATGTAGTCTCTTCAACAACATTTATTCTGAGATCGATTGATTTCTTCTCAATTGTGCTGTTTATTTCTTCTTTGTGTTTGTACAATTATTTTTATTTTCATACATTTTTCATTAAAAAACAAATAATCACACGAATAACAATGATCATACAAATAGCATTCTTTTGGTCTCACTTTCAGTCAGGTGGATGCAGAAAGACAGAAAGTGTTGGAAACATGCAGAGGTCAGCGTGATTATTTCTTTGCATGTCATCTGTGTTATTTAATAATATATAAATACAATTCTCTGTTAATTGAAATGTAATTGAAAGAGTTTCTTTTCCAACAGGATGTCCCTCAAAACCGTCACGCCAAAATCCAACAAGAACTGGAAGTATCTCAGTCAAGAGGCTGCTCTTCTGGACCGGGAAGGTCCCTGCAAGACTTGGGACTGCCCTATTAT